>NC_044278.2:82428922-82708922 GCF_004027225.2 Strigops habroptila
AACATTCTGCCCTTTGTTAGTGCTGAACAAGCACCACTGCCATAGATGTCTGTGTGGTAGGGAAGGGGTAACCAACGTGATACATGACATATCAACCAACCTGAGGGATGCTGAGCTCAGGGCTACTCCTCTGCATTTCTGGCACTTGGAGACACAGGGATCCTGAATTCATCAGTTTCGTGGTTTACTGACAGAAGTTAAAGTTTTCTTTTCTGGTAATACACCACACTTCAGCTCAAGGCCAACATTTGGACCAGTCATGCATTAAGACGCATTCTTGCCCTAAAATAGTCTTCCTAAAAAAGGCCCTAGACAAAAAACTTTTATGTACTTCTTGCTTTCCTTTCAGCTATGTAAATCCAAATCTTACAGGACACAATAAGTTTTTCAACTATAAATAAGGGAATTGCAATAATTTTTAGGAGCCATTGGGTGACAAAATTCCATTTCTCTTCCCTTTAAATAGCTAGTAATTATTTATACTGTGATATGAAGCTTTTTGATACTGTTATTTATATAGTAATATTCATTATGCAAATTACCTAATAAAATAGCAGCAATGTAACATAGCTAATGATTTATAGTTGCAAGAATGAGAACCTTATGGCTTGAACCATCTCCGAATATCTGGAATAACCTTGAGGGCATTTGAACACTTAAGTATCATCCATTTAAAACTCTTAAAACTAATAAGGGATGAGCACGAAAGCTAATCTGGGTATTTGTAATAAATTCACTATTTGGAGGTGCTTCAGGGTATGTATTTAAAATTTAAGGTTTTGTGAGGCCCAGGCATATCTAAATATTTGCCTTTTTTGACATCTGAAATTAAGTAACTAATTATAAAAATACTGGTATTTGTCCTGATAACATAATAAAACAGCATGTCAGCATAATCAAAACAACTGCACAAGAGAGAAATTCCACTTATTTTAAGAAGTTTAAACAGTAAAAAGGCCTTGAAACATATGTCCTACCAACAGGAATAGTCATAAATCATATACGAATGCAGCAGAGGCTGTCGAAGCTGCTTAAATGCAGGACCACAGCAAAGTGAAAAGCACAGTTAGAATTTGGCAGTGAAAGGCTACCTATGATTGATTTGAACTTGAGTTTAAACAGCCACCCCTTCAATTTAATATCCCATTCTGATGATGTTAAAGCAAACTCACTTCTAAATAAAACAGGGAGTTAAAGAGACATGTTGCTCAATATAGCAAAACAATGAAACAATTTAATTAGGTGGTAATGCTTCTGGCACTGGCGTATACACAGCAATAAACTTTTTGCAGTTGATTAAATGCTGAAGTGAAGCAGAGCATGAAATCTCTCTCAGAGGAAGCAGCTGCCTCTGGATCTTCCTGTTACGTGTGGATCTCCCATTCCAGTAAGGCAGCGGGCCTCACTATCAATTCTCCCGTGACTCTCAGCTGTGGGTGTTGGAAGTGTAGCTTTTGAAGGATCCAAGACATCAACACTGACTTTGCTTCTGTTCACTTTTTCCATCACTGTGTGCTCCTCTGAGCAGTTCTCAAAGTGACTTTTCACCCACTGGTTACTTACCCTCTGCTTTCATATGTAACTC
Source organism: Strigops habroptila (assembly GCF_004027225.2). Lineage (NCBI taxonomy): Eukaryota > Metazoa > Chordata > Aves > Psittaciformes > Psittacidae > Strigops > Strigops habroptila. Next base: position 82,430,508 of record NC_044278.2, read on the forward strand.
AGTAAAGCTAGTTAACACAGCCTACGAGATACAGGCACTCAAAAGAACATACATGCTCAGCGATGGGTTTATAAATTTAAATACTCTGAGCAAATAATTTGGTAACTTGGCTTCCTTCACTTTTACAATTAGGATACAAAATCAAAATACCTTCCCATTGTTCCCGGAAGGAGAAAAGCAACTGAATATTTTTAGGAACTGAAAGCAGTTTTGCATCCAGCTAATTCTTCATGCTATTTCTAAGGCATTAAAGCATATCTTACTGTACATTATCTGCATTATTATCAGGTCTATAGGTGCTTCTCAAGAATTCTGGTGATCACTATAATTAATAACTATATAAGGATATGTTGGATCATCTGTTTTTTCCTCTGTGAAAACATCACATTATTCCCCATAAGGTAAGCTATATCAGAGAAAGCCATCATTTCAATTTCATTTGGTAAAGGCGCGTTTGGAATAACTATTGGACAGCATGCAATTTTTTCGCCCAACTTTTATGTCTTTTTCTAGATGCATTCTTGTTGTTTGTGGGTATACTGCTATAGTATTTTGTAGCGTAGATCATGGTGGAAGAAATAATCTCATAAGTTTAGGAAGAATAATTTCTTAATTATGTCCATTTTAATTTTATAAATGTACTAAAGCTTCTGTTTGAACTTCTGAAGAACATAGCTGCATTTCCGCAGAATTCTGCTACTTTGTGTAAAAGTACTTTGCAGACAACCTAACTTTCAAGGAATGCCCTTGGTTCGGCCATTACATAATTCAGTACTTCTGAATACTTCTGGGATGCTCTGAAGTTACATTTTTATATTTAAAAGTCTAATTGCTAAGTTCCTAGGTGAGTTTTTTAAATGCAAATGTAGCACATCTACCACCTTCATTCCTCTTCTGCTTCCATGATCCTCAAATCAAGCACCCCTCTGTCAGTCTAGGCTTCCTTCAGATTTGTAACCTGAACTGAAATCTTAATGGCTTTTCCAACAATTAGATCTTTGACAACAGCTGGTATTTCTTCTCCACAGAATGGCATGTTCAACAAAATGGTTTCCCTGGGGCCCAATCTCCATCTTTAAACAAAAACAGTTCTGGTTCTCTGGAGACATTATATTTATTGAATGTAAATGTCATAATAGCTTGACAGGTGTTGAAGCTTGTCTGAATTTTGTGATCTGAAGCTGTAGTATCCTACTGCCTGCCCCACAATTAATCTTATTGTCTTCGTAGGGTCCCAGGGTCTATCTGGCCAGATAACAAGGGGCATAGTGACCTGTCAGTTAAGCTTAGAAAAGTGCTAAATCCTGAAAAAGCACTTAAATACAGCACTTAAAAGGACCTGTACCAAATTGCCTTTCCTACCTTTCAACACTTTCCCTAGATAAGATGATGGAGAAAGCGCAAAAGAAAATCAAAAAACAAACTTAATAACACCTTCCCTTCCTAAGATCATGATTTATAACAAGATTGTGAGCACATTCTGAAGCTATTTCATCTTGAATTACAGTATACCTTTACAAGTGGCTGCTAAACTAGGAGTTCATGACAGTACTACTTGTGTTACTCTCATACCGTTCCTTGTGCTGCCACTAAAATTTAAAATGTGGTACATACAAAATAGATCTATAAATTTATATAGTAACTATACCAACAAATGCAGACTCCTTCTTAGTAACCATAAAATTACCTTCTGTTATCTATCACCAAGTGAATTATAGTTTCATCACTTAGAACAGCCAGCAAAACTGAATAACACTGCCTGTCTACCCACTATTTCACTCTTATATTCAGTGCAAGTGCTGCAGCTTGCAGAGAAAAAGGATAAACAACAAAAAAATTAAAGCTGAATATATGGTGTGGTAAATAAGGGTCGTGTTATCAGCTCTGCACTGAATATAGTTTTTATAAGTCAGCATCTCCCTCTTTAGCTTTTAGTCTGAACCACAAATAAATCAACATAATTTTGGTCCCTAGATATGCCAGTCAGGTTCTTACATTTATGGAGCATTCCACTGTCAAATTACTTGCATTCAACATGGCAGCAGAATAACATGCAAAGTCCATAGTTTTTAATAGGGTACGAATTGATATAACTGTTTATTTGACAGAGTACTGGGAATGTTAAACACATTGTTAGTAAAACTGTCACCAGGTGGTGGCTGGGTGCTGGTCATCACAGGTGAGTGCCAAACCCATGTGTACAGAAGAAACACGGAAAACCCACTCTCCCTACTCTGGACTAGCATTTTAGCAATGATCTATTTGATGTATTGATCAATGAAGAGACAGAACACTGCTTATAAGGTTTGTGTGACCTACCACAACTATAGAGATATGAGCACTGAAAACTCAGAGGAAGCTATGATTAAAAACTACAGGTGGAAGCTATTTGGTAACTTGGTGTATGTTTGAAATAATTATTGACTGCTCATGTATATTACAGGAGCATAAAAGGCTGAATTCATTGACTGAATTATTTTTCGCTAATTATTTGCTCAGTTTGGTTAGCACCATAAGTGCTACATGTGAACCTAGGATCTGAATTCGTACAAAGAGGAACTGCTTTTGAGGAGCATTTCAATGGAACTCTTTTTTACATTCTGCCTTCGCATAGCTTTGTGTTAAGAAAAAAATTAAAATGTACTGTCATTTGGCTCTTGGAGAATGGAGTCCAAGCATATATTTTATCTAGCTTCTATTCCCCAGAGCATCCATTGTGATCTTGTTTTTCTCAAAAATGTGATAAGAAACATTTCAAGCTGTATTTCACAATTTATCTAGAGCTTATTCATTCAACGTGTGATAAGAACTTTTTTTTTTTTGCTTCTCCAAATGTGTAAATAAAGCTTGACATCAGGCAGAAATCTAGGTCTTTTAACATTAACATTTGAAAATTATGAATTGTCTGCCACATAACTTTGATGATAATGGTCTTATAAAGGAATAAACAGGAAGGCCAAGTTACCAGTGCCTCAAAAAAGAGCTAGAACATGCTGTCTCAATAGAACTAAGAGTAATGTTAACTGATCTCCTACAAAGCACCAGGAATAATTTAGCATTTTAACCAAGCAATTGAAAGAGTAGATTAATACTTTTGCTTCACAATAGAGAGCTTAGACATTTGGGCAGTGAACTTCCATAAGCCATATTTCTCTTTGTTTTAATATTCATGTTTATTATCCAAATAGCTTTTTTTCTTTTGATAAATTAGCAAAGCTCACTAAAAAAAGCTTGAAACAAGCTCAAAGGATGGAAAAAATTATCTCTGACATTAAGATAAAATGCACATTACCAACCCTATTCAGATTGTTTGCTCTAATGTGGAAGTCTTGGATTTGCTGCACAGCATCTGACTTGTCCTTTCAAGACTCTGCATATCTCTGCCTTATTATGGTCATTTCCTCTTCATTTCTTCTGATTTCGTTAACCCAAGTCTCCCTGCCCACTTTCTTTTTTTTTACATCTTTCCATAATCCTTGCTCCAGTGCTCTCCTTCACACACCCTCTTAGAGTAGATGGAAATCTTTCTTTCTTAAACTTTCTCTCATTCAGAGATCCTTAGGGGTTTTTTTTAGAAAGATTTTTTTAAAAAAGCAAAATGAAAGGGACAAAAAAAAATTAAAAAGCTACCTGGTATATTCACCAAGCTCTTGACAGCTGGCACATCTCTGCAACCTCTTACATGAGGGTTTTGTTTCTTTATCTAAGCACCTTGCAAATAAGGCATGACTCCATAGTCCTCAGTCAAGGTACTTTGGCATGGAAGCTGTGTGGAACAGGAACTGGGCTTTTGTATAAATGATATGTGCGATACCGCCAACCAAAATGGATCATTAACATATCATTAATTCTAAACTTGAATAGATATAGTATCAGTGCAGCATTTTATACAGTATTTTATGAAAAATTACACCCTGAAATACTTTTAGTATTAAATACAGCTGCAAAATTGAATAGACTGTAAAAACTATGAAGCAAATAAGTAAAAGCAAGAATTTTTTTGTTTTCTATGTCTATTCCAGTACATCCAGAATACTCAGATCTAGACTGAGAACTCCACTGAAGCTAAAGAACTGCATTTGGGAGGGTAGCAGTGGCCATTTTATATAGCAACTATGATTTCTTCTTTTAGGTTTCTTTTCTTTCCTCCACTCCCCCTTTTTTTTTTTTATTTAATCAGACCAGCATAATTGTGTACCACTGACTGTTCTGCCTCTTCCTAATAAGCCTTGGTTTTTACCTTACAAAATTAAAAGAACAGCAGTATCCTGTTCTTTTCCCCCCAGTATGCTGACACTGCTCTATCTGACTGCAAGTAGATACCATGCTTCCGCAGGTGGAGGTAAACAGTCATCTTCTGATATGGTATTTCAGTAACCAACCGGAGTGAAATTTTCTTTTCAACAGACTTATCTGCAGCTTTACTTACAGATTATTCTCACTTTGCAGATGGATGGCAGCTTTTCAGAGCTAATCAATTTGCCTAGAGGTTTTAACAAGATCCTAGTCATAATAATAGCACAACTGAAACTGTTTAAATCCTTTTTCTTCCCTCAAAATGCTGCTGTTTGTGGGAAAACAAGCAGAGAAAGCATCATGATGTCTAAAATACATCAGATGCATAGTAGAGTTAACTGATTCCACTTAGGTGACAGGTATTTGAAGGAATTTAAATGATGCCAAAACAGATAATTAGACAACTCTATTTAACCTGGACCCAGAAATGTATCAAATCGGCATAATTTGTTGTACCTTTATTTATCTGGAGTTGTTGAAAATTTCGCAGGTTAACAAGGTACTTACAGGAATGAAATACTGATTCAAATGGTTCAGGGACTGTCATCATAATTGTAAGTATACAGACTGAAAGGTCAAGTTCCTTTCCAATATATTCTCAAAAAATTATTTTCCTGTAACTAATAATGTTAACTTGCTTTTTTGGTTGTTTATGAATTTTCCCCATTCACAGTGTGAATGCATATTGCACGTAATAACAGTAACCGAACAATGGAAGGAATTAACACTTTAAACAGTAGTCATGAAAGTGGGTGTTGGTGTTGTGTGTAGGTAGGGTTGTTCACACTCCCATGTTTTAAGTTTACATACTTCGGTTCATGATGAAATTTTTTAAACTAAGATGAAGGTTATTCCAAAACTGTACTCAGCTTTTGTCAGAAAATTTAAGAACTATGCCTGCATTGTCTTCTAAGTATTAAAACTTAAACAAGGAGCAGTTGTTTTCTGTAGGTGTAAAAGAATACCTGAAGACATACACTATATATGGGAAAACAGAAGAGCTTTTTAGATGTCTTGGTGTCTGCCAATTTCGGCATATTTTCTTGTCGTTATTTATCAGTTTCTTTGAATGATGAGTTGGGCCTCTATTTTAAGCTAATCAATACAAACATTTTTAGTATTTTTTGGAATATCTTCCATTTGTTTTATCTCTGTTTTCTGAATCATCTATTCTACAAAATTGTATTTGAGATAGGATGAACAGCATTACAGCTGTATCCGTATTAATAAAAAAATCTTGCATGGCACAACCCATACCTATACAGCAAAACTCTTTTTCAGTTTACTGCTACACATGTCACCAAGACATTGAAGCATGAAAACAATGCTGTGTTTTGTTTATATATTGCATCACATGAGATGTCATAAGAATACATAGAACTAGGTTACATGCAAAATAAGACAGAGTTCATTTGTATAATACTGTCTACCACATTCAAAATTAGTATAGATGTTTACAACATCTAGTACTCTAAGACTACATAAAGACCTGCCATAAACCCAAAGTTTATAAGTAATGAAGAAACTTTAACTTAGATTGCTATTAGGATGGAGCTGAAAGGTGAATTTTGTAAGCACTAAAGTATGTGAGAAAAACTTACGGTACTATATAAGTGCACATTCTGTTCTGTCTCTTGAGCCATCTTTCTGAATCTGCCTAACCTTCCTGTTTGTCTCGACCACCAGTTAGGTTTTGTTTTCTTAAAGCTTTTTGAGGGAATTACTGATATTTTAACCTATTTCTGCACAGCAGCCATATCAATGGGGCTCAACCTATCTTTGACCTTTATAAATGAAAATAAGATTAAAACCAAACATGAGCATTCAGATGAATGAAGAACATTAAACAGTGTCACTGAATATGGATGGCAAAAAGCAGCACCCTTTTCCCACCTCCCTTGTTTCCCAGTTGAAAAAAACCCCCAAAATTACAGCTCTGCTTTATGGTGCATGCAAATCTCTGGATAAATACAGACTGCTAATTTGGATGTCATGTGTGTGTCGATAGTGCAACATATCACAGATACAGGTAATATCCTTAAGGAACAGACATGGTGTTTAACGTGTCTGATGGATGCCCTTTTATATTATAACAATATTGAGGACTCCATGACAAACACCTGACAGCTTAAACAAATTTCAGGCATACAAGATAATAATGAAAAATCTTAAAGCATTCATACATTTTACAGTGGAGTGTCAAAGGTCTTTTGTAAGTCATTGTATCTCAGTAAACAGGAAAGTTTTAATCAGGAACTGCATCAAATAATCTGTCAATTACATTATTTGATTTTTGTGGCACAGCTTGTCCTTAAGCTTGTTTTTCTAGAACAATGTCAATATCCTTAAAGTTCCTACAGTACAACATGCCAGTAGCTGCCGTTTTGGCACAATTTCTGATACATTGATGCTTATCAATCTAATCATGTAAGGCTCGTATTCCAAAGGGAAACAACTGAAAGATCATAGCATCATATTTCACAGTGGAGTTGCTGTCATCACAATATAGCATGCATGTATGCAAAGGTCATACTGTAAATCTTTTTCAATAGGGCCAAGCTCTTATTGCCCCAGAACACAGAAGAAAGAGAAGGCAGTACATAAGGGAATCACTGATGTTACAACCTTAAAGAAGTTACTGTCAACGTGTAGAGACTCACAGACACTGCTGCCTTTGCTACATATTTGTAAAGTGAAAATGATTTTTTTTTAATGGCCTCTTTCATCTCCACAGAAGCTTTTATTCTGTGAGATAGGAGTCTATGGAATGCAGGTATTTGTCACTGACGACAAAAGTTTCCTAAAATTGAGAAGTAGGACATTAAGATTACGTCGGGTTTTTTAATCTGCATACATTTTAGTCTATTCTGTTTTCACTACAGCTTACCTCCTTTCTTAACTCCCTATTAGCTTTGGCTACTGAAGTGAGCTATACGAGCTCCACATTACTGAATGTTTAAAAGATAATTTTACAGAGTCCAGACCAGATGTTATCATCTTGCTATTTCTCACATTGTGTTCTAGTTAGCCCATGTGACCACTGGTACATGGGTACACTGTGATTCACACAACGATAGTCACTGATTTACTCGCATATCCATAATCTTTTTTTTTTTTCACCATTGGTCAAACTTAAAAAAGGTTGCAAGACCTTTGACTTATGTATTTCGGTAATGGCTGTTAAAATCAATTCTAGCATTAAAGTCTCTAAGAATGAACAATGCTTTGAGTAGAAAATTGATTAAATGGTCAAAGAACAGTGCTTTGTGGCCTCGTTTGCTTTTTCAATTAGTACAGATGTCACAGCTGGTCTAGGTGGCTCTCCAACTTTCACAAAAAATGTCCTTGAAGCTTTGTCTTTTTGAGAGCCTTTTTCTTTGACGAAAGATGATTTTGCATTGAAGTTAGCACTTCTGTATTTTTTTGCACTCAATTTTTGCAAGAAAGCAAACAGTCACATGCATGAATTGTGCATTTGACTGATAAGACACACAGGAAAAAAAATACTGCTAGGTGAACCACTGTGCTTTTGAGGAACTTGATTTCTGTATTCTGATGCATTTCACAGGTGTTTGTTTCCCTCCTTTAGGAATGATGGGTGAGTTCATGCATATGTTTGGCACCAGACAGCTGACAGGGAGATGACACATAACTGCAGCTACTTCAGATTGCTTTTGACAAGAAGTGCTGGGTCTACAGGTGAAGAACTGATGGGAACATGTATGAATTCATTTAGGGGAGCTCCAGTAAGTCATGTGGTTAAGACACTTAACTGGGATTTAGATGATCTGAGTGCAATTCCAATCCCAATTCTGCTGCAAACTTACTATTTGATGTTGAGAAAGTCATCCTAGGAAAGATTTTTCATGAGCTTTTAGCACTGGCCTAATTCTGCTCCCATTGACTTCCACATAAAAAGAGTTCCCAGCATATGGCATATGCTGTGTAAAAAGCACTGTGTTGTCTCTTAGAAACTACAGGTAAGGTAGATAAATGCCTAATTTCATTGCTTTAAATAAAAATGTTACGGATTAAATTAATTTCAGTGTGCAAATATGTGGGAGAAACAGATAGGAGACTGTAACGTTAACTGTACTCTATCTCCTTTTCCTACTCTGATTGCCATGTAACATTCATAAATGCAAACACTGAGATTGTTTCTTTATTTTAACTATGCAAACAACTTAGTTATAATAGGCCGTAGGGTTGTTTTTCAGTGCTTTAATGTTTTATTAATTTAATTTTCCACTGTCAAAATTCTTTTTTTCATTTTGCCTTATAGCCTAGATTTCCCTGGGTATTTGTAATTATAATATTTGTGATTATACTGCAACATACTGTAATTCTCAACCAGCTGACAACGAACTAGAATTAGTATCTAATGTCTTATTAAAAATAAAAATAAATATGACATTAAGATCCCTTAATTTATTTTTGCAAATTCAGAAATCAATTTCTTGATTAAAATTAATGCACTTAAAACTATACATTTTATCAGATGTGTAAAGCACATGAGCCAACATCGGGTCCCTTGTTGAGTGGCTGTAACTACCAACTAAGCTGCAGCAAGTTGTATTAACCTGCACATAGACTGAATTTCTCCAGTGATATTTAGAATAATAGAGAACTATATCATGAATTAAATGGATGGCCTTTCGAAGTTAGTAGTCTGCTTACAAATGAAACTACTGCCAAATAAATTTGGGATATCCCCCCCAAAACAATTAGATAATCTCCAGTTTAAACAAGAATAAAACAAATACTTTGCAACATCAGTTAATAATCATTTAGTGTCCTAAATGATGAGGCTTATTTAGAAACGGCATTATTTTGCATTGCATGAGATAAAAATTGTATTAGTCTGAATTCTTCCACTAGCCTCTAAAAAAAGGTGAGGTGGTTGGTGACAGCCAACGTGGTTTTACTAAGGGGAAATCCTGCCTGACCAACTTGGTGGCCTTCTATGATGGGGCTACAAAACTGATGGACAGGGGCAGAGCAGTTGACGTCATCTACCTGGACTTGTGCAAAGCGTTCGACACTGTCCTGCACGACATCCTTGTCTCCAAATTGGAGAGACATCAATTTGATAGATGGACCACTCAGTGGATAAAGAACTGATTGGATGGTCGCATGCAAAGAGTTGTGGTAAACAGCTCAATGTCCAGTTGGAGACCAGTAATGAGTAGTGTCCCTCAGGGATCGGTGTCAGGACCTGTCTTGCTCAACGTCTTTGTCGGCGACATGGACAGTGGGATTGAGTGCGCCCTCAGCAAGTTTGCCGACGACACCAAGCTGTGTGGTTCGGTTGATATGCTGGAGGGAAGGGATGACATCCAGAGGGACCGTGACACGCTTGTGAGGTGGGCCAATGCCAATCCTATGAAGTTTAACCAAGCCAAGAGCAAGGTCCTACACCTGGTTCGGGGTAATCCCAGGCACAGCTACAGGTTGGGTGGAGAAGAGATTCAGAGCAGCCCTGCAGAGCAGCCCTGCAACCAATACTCAGAGGTATTGGTTGATGAGCAGCTTAACATGAGCTGGCTTCAGTGTGCACTCGCAGCCCAGAAAGCCAACCGTGTGCTGGGTTGCATCAAAACAAGCGTGACCAGCAGGTCAGAGGAGGTCATCCTGCCCCTCTACTCTGCTCTTGTGAGACCTCACTTGGAGTACTACATACAGTTCTGGTGTCCTCAACATAAAAAGGACATGGAGCTGTTGGAGCGAGTCCAGAGGAGGTGATAAGAGGGCTGGAGCACCTCCCGTATGAAGACAGGCTGAGAAAGCTGAGGCTGTTCAGCCTGGAGAAGAGAAGGCTGCGTGGAGACCTCATAGCAGCCTTCCAGTATCTGAAGGGGGCCTACAAGGATGCTGGGGAGGGGCTCTTCTTTAGGGACTGTAGTGTAGGACAAGGGGTAATGGATTCAAACTTACACAGGGGAAGTTTAGATTAGATATAAGGAAGAAGTTCTTTACAGTGAGGGTGGTGAGGCACTGGAACAGGCTGCCCAAGGAAGTTGTGAATGCTCCATCCTTGGCAGTGTTCAAGGCCAGGTTGGACAGAGCCTTGGGCGACATGGTTTAGTGTGAGGTGTCCCTGCCCATGGCAGGGGGGTTGGAACTAGGTGATCTAAAGGTCCTTTCCAACCCTAACTATTCTATGATTCTATGATTCTAAAAGTCTGCTGGCTAACATTCTGCTTCAACAGCAGCAGGTTCTCTGGTCCATCTACATTATTTCTTGTTCCTTCAGGTAACCCAATATCAGGTCATTTTTTTCTGCAAGGATAGCAGTAAGAGGTAATGTTGTAGATAAACCTTCATATCTGTGCCTGGGAATAAAGCATACTGCACTTTGAAGTGATATACTTTGAATGAATAACTGGAATCGTCTTTGACCATGGATTTTCTCTGAGTGATTGTTGCTCTTCCCATTTTAGGGAGAGACTGTGGAAAATTACTTTCCCATGGCACAAACTTCTTATTCCACTTTGGGTAAAATGTGTCCAGAATGACTTTAATGCATTTCACATTTACTAGCAATGAATCCTGACCTTTATTTTTCAGAGATAGTGTCCTCTGGGAAAGAAACTCATCCTGGGACATGAGACACATAAGATACGGTTAGACAGAAAAGTCTAATTCTTTATATTTGGGGGAGAAGAATTACAATTAGAAAAAAAAAATGCTGTTACAGGAAGGTATTTTTTTTTAGTCCTGAGCCCTGAGAACTCCTTTGTTATCCTAATTTTTTTAATAGGAAGCTACAGCTAGTAATGAGTAGGGTAATTTGTTCCAAGGCTGAAAACTGGACTGCCTTTTTTGAAGATCCCACTACAACAACAGTCTTCTTTTCCAGTCAGCTCTCAAATGGGTCAAACAGCACAGCTCTCTTGGGATATGAAAACCTGGGGGCTAAGATTTGGGATGATTGATCATTACTGGTGGGGATGAGCAGAAGGCTATGAACAGTGAAAACCTGAACTAGAATGTTTAGTTCTGGTGCAAGGGCTAATGTTTGATTTGTTTTTTGCAAGGAAAAGTTATTGAATGAGATTGTCCATGGTGCTATGGCTAGTAACCATTCAAAGCTACCCATAATTTGAGAAAGGAATAATACACTATTTCTGCTGTTAGGATTAACATGTGATTGTTGAGTGTTATAGGTAAGATTTCATCAACTATGCAGCAAAACTTCTGATTTTACTGAAGACTGTGGATCAAAGTCATGTCTTTCTTGCAAACATTTCATGATGGAGGCCAAGTGGACACTTTTGTCTGTCACAGTTCCTGCCTGAGCTTTACCATTCACTCTGAAAACCTTGAAATAGAACTTAACAGTTGACATACAGACAAGTTTGTAACTCTTCCCTCCCTCCCTGGACATTACTAAAGTCCTTTACTGATATTCACTAGGATTCTTGTTGTTGGTGATTTTCAGAGCAGCAAAGGCTGGGTTTTAGACTACTAGGAGGTTATGCAAGTGGTTACTTGTTATATAGTACAGTGTCATCAGCAAACTCTGCCACCTTGCAATCCACTTCAAATTATTAAAAAAATATATTAAACAACTTGATCATAGTACTGACCCTGAGACACTTCATTATTAATATAGCTCTTCTTTGAGGTTATAGCTATTTATTTCCTATCATTTAATCACTTTTTAATCCATGACAAGCCTTTGCCCCTTACTTCATTGTTATTTATTATCTTTAATATTCTTTTATGAGGGACCTTTTCTAAAGCTTTTTGAAATCCAAGTAAATTATGTCCACTGGGTCACTTTCATCTACTGTCTTATTAATATTTTCAGAACCTTCTAACACATTAGAGAGGCACAATTTTCTGCTACAGAAAGCTTGTTGGTTTTTCCCTTGCCATATATATTATGATTACCCAAATGTTGCATTATTTTTTGTCATTTTCATTTTGAGTCATCATAACAAACTAATTCTCAAGGCATCCCCTAAATTCTTTAAAAAAAGAAAAAAAAACCAAAATCATGCTAACAACTTCCCAGTTCTCAGGAAGTGCTGTGACTGGTAATGCTACAGTGTGATTTGTTGCTAAGCTACTCACTCAGCCAAATAATTTGAAGGATGGCTCCAAAACTTTCTGTGAAGAAGATTAAGTTCCAAAAATGTACTTTTCCATAGAAGAAGGAAAAGCACCTTTATCATCTTCCATTTTCAGTAGCATTGAAGTGTAAAGAACTTCTTAGATAATTTAGCCAATTCTTGCAGTTATTATCCTCACTTCTTTAGTAATAAATAGCTAGAAATTAAGTTTTCATATACATTTCTTATTTCTAATAGATGAAAATAAATGAAAAGGATGATTCTGAAAATCTTGCTCTTTAAAAATGAGGTCATACAACTCAAGGAACCTTCTCTACCTGACACAGTTTTAGTACTTTAATCCTTCCAAGGATGCCACTGTGTGCTAAGGCTCTGTCTCCTATGAGACAGGTAGAACAAAATTGCTCTAATAGGTCACCTTAGATTTTGCCCTTGTAGGGTCTCAGGTAAGAAAACACTGATCAAAGGAGAAAGAAACAGGAGAGCTTCTGATGGTTTGTTCACCTCAGGGAAGATTGATGCTAGGTCCAGAGCATCAATTAGGACTGAGCAGCAATACCCAAAAGTATATTTGCAGGTAGGTCAAATGAAAAACTGATGGGTAGGGATGTAATGATTCCAAAAAGATGGATTTGTCTCTCCAAAGGGGGAACACGGAAAATATAGAGTGCTTCCTCTCTCCTTATTCCTGAATGTAGGGATCAGGGAGTGAGTTTGGGACACAGAATTAAGAACAGTGCATGGTCAACAGAAGTATGAAAAAAATGTCCTCTTTTTAGAAGATGAGAAGGACCTCCCAGGCAGCTGCAGGTATTCTCAGTCTGCCATAGAATCATGGACATGTAGACAAGGCAGTGCAGGTAATTAGTAACTGGTGAAAAGTTCAAGGAGAGCTAGGTCTCAAGCCACACCTAGAGTGAGGCCAGAGCAGGATGCCTTAGCTACCTGGGGCAAAAATCCAAAGTTTGTCCAGCAATTGGCACAGCTTCTCCAGCCACTATTGAACTGGAGCTGAGTGTTAGAGACCCAGCTAGAATGTAAAGATTATATAGAATATATGACTGATATTTGGGGTCTGGGGCTTCTTCTCAGCAATACTCTGTTGATAGTATTACTGCAACAGACTATGGAATTGGAGTTCTGACTAGGCTGCCCAAATTTGATGATGATGATGGTTTTGATCAGGCTGGAATTTCTGGTCCTGGAATTATCAGACTTGCCAGGTTCAAATCTGATAGGGCTTTCAGGCACTGGGAGACAAATAGACCTGAAGGACTTACACTGTGCCCATCACTTCCAACAACTCAGGTTTAAAGGAACAACTATGGTGTCACTACAGCAAAAGTAAGTATGCCCAGTGAATCCAGGCCATGGAGTACTACCCTTGTAATTAAGATCTGGACACTTAGATGGTGTTGCAGTAGTATATGGTTGGTTATAAATGGCAAATTTTAACAGAGAAATTATTTTTCCTCAAACAATGCAGGACGAGTAGTAACAGAAAAAAAAAAAATCCATTTGACAGGTGGGAGTCTCCAACTTTCCCTAGGTTTTCTGCTGTTTGTTTTTTTTTTCCAGGTTATAAAGTTACCTGGTCATTGTTATTTCTTTGTAGATTGGCACACTCTATTGAGGTTATATTCTTAATTTCATTTACCATTGGACTTAATACAGTCTGTTTCCAGGGCTTGTATTCCTTTGTCAAAGCAACATGGATGGACTTCTTCATAGCTTGCACAGCATTTGAATAAACATTCACACATCCATCCCCCAGCTGGGACCGTGTGGCAGGAAGCAGAGTCAGTTCATATGGCACATTATTTCAGTGACTGTTTCTTATCAGAAAGTGTTTGTGGTCACGGTAAATGATTGCATTTTCGCTACTAGTTGAGTGCAATTCCTAAATTGAACAGTTTTCCTGAAAGCTGTGGAACTAGGGAAAAAATAACTAAAGCCATCTACTCAATTCACCTTGCTAGCAGCATGGTCTTGTGCCACCTGAACAATATCAAATCATTGAAGTCTAAGAAGGTTAAAATGGTGATGGACACCAATATTCATGGATCCCTAAAAAATTAAAATTACAATAGTAGGCTGGGTTTGTTGTCAGTGGAACAAGTCAGGTTCTGCAAACTGGTTTTTAAAATTAGTCAGATTTTCTTTTTTGATGCAGAATCATCAGAAACATTCATTGAATGTGACAGTAAAGTAGAAGTTTCCATTGAAACTGAAGTCTTCTGGAATTTCCCCTTTTTTTTGGCTGATTTTCAGCATGTTCTGCTTTTTTCATTGCAGGAGGTTCTTATCAGCTTTGCTGTTTTTATTACCTAATAAATCTCTAACTTAATTATAGTTAATATAGTGTTGCCAAATATTCAGAAACCATGAGTAAGACTTTAGAATTCATAGGTTTGTGGGGGGTTTTTTAGTTTTTTATTTTTAATAACCTGTTTGGTGTTCTCCTTGTTTGACTTCTACGTTTCACACTTTTAGGAAATGCTCTAATTTTTTTCTGCTTCAATATCAGGATGGGAAACATGGTATTTTTTATGAAAGTTAATAGCCTCCTAATTAGTATAAATCTAGGAGCTAGGTCTTTAAGAGAAGCATCAAATACCAGAAGGCTAATAATAAAATTGCAAGAGCTGGCAATATTGTTATCCAAAAATGAATTAAGATTCCTTATTTCTCCAGAACAATAGTCATTTGTCTCCAATTTATCAGTATCCTTTTAACTTTTACAGTTATGTCAGAGGTGTGGAAACATTTATTTTTATTTCTTACCTACAATTTACTTGTCTCTCTCTTAATGATGTTGTCTGGGTCTTCAGGCAAAGTATTACACATCAACTTGTCATTAAGTCACAGTTTTGAAATAGATCTCTTTACCCTGTGTATCCACCGATAATTAAATGGGTATGCCAAAGCCCTTCCTTTACAAACAAGATTTTTTTTCCTTCTCTTTCTTTATCTTTTCTTTGATTTTAATCTTTCTCTTTTATTTTCTTTTCCTTTCTTTTTTATTCTGTTGTGGTTTTGTGTTTTTTTCTGTTATTCATTCTTTTTTTCACAGTCTTTAATGTCCTCCTGCCTTGAGAATAGAAAGGAAAAAAAATAGTAAAATATGTTTAAATGTTTGTTAGCTGAACTGTTAAGAAAGTTGTTAACACAACATGTCAACATTACACTTTATTTACATGTCCAGGGCAAATTATTACTCTGCTATGCTGGTTCATACAGGCTTTATGAAAATGTCTGGGGTTTTTTTTTTTCCTCATGTTGGTGCCTGTCAAAATGTGAGGAAAAACTTATGCCAACCATTTAAAAAATACTCCTTTGTAATTTCTTCTGCATACCACTGATGTGTGCCTCAGCAGAACATTAACATTATTGGGTAAGTATCCGGGTGTACCTGGAAAGATTAAAGATTATCTGTTTTGTAAGAGATTAAATACAGCCCCTCTGTGCAAAACTGATGCTATTTGTCTTAGCCAGGCAGATAAAATGGAGTTTGGCTGTGTCAGAAATGGCGAGCTGAACCTGTCCTGGTCTTGCTCAGGTAAACAGAGAGAGATGGAGGAGAATGAAGAAAGAACAGAGGTAGGATGGAAAGCCACAAAGAAGGAAAAGCATGAGAAACTAAGCCCTGAAGAAAAACTGCTGCCATTGGGAGGATAGTAGAAGGCTGAGGTAGTACCTGTGGGAGCACCTAGACGAACCAGCCCGACAGCTGCTAGCAACTATCCTGCTTTCCCCCCACCCTGTATGCACCCTGACTTTAAAATTTAAGATTATATTCAATGTCACTGTAAATGCCCCACCATTTAAAAATGACAAAATGTGCCTTGTTTTTACTGTTACATATTAATGAAAATATCTTGCGTGCTGCATATAGATTGGAACTGACTTCCAGAGGGTGTTTTTCTTCCTCTTGGTGTTGTTCTGTACACATTCCTTCAGAAGACCACCGAGGTGCATAAGTACCCGTTGCTATCCATTTAAGAAGGAAAATCTACTTAGGTGATATTCGAAGACCAGATTATTACTGCTTAGTTTAAATTCTATACATATTTATAATACATTAGATTAATTACATTCTTAGTTTTACTGCATACTGAAAAGGCGATCATCCACTATAGCCACCGGCACTTCAAACACAAGACTGAGAATCTGCTTTGGACACATCTATGGTCTTTGGTAAATCCTAGGAAGTGTCTGTTACATATTTTTAGCTCATATTGAAAAGCGCATTGAAAATAGTTTCACTACAGGCCAATATGAAACACTAATTTAGAATAAAAAAAAAAAAAAGAAAAAATCCTCTTTGCAGTAGTAAAATAAGTATGGCCTCTGAATTTTACAATATTTTCTCTCTGATATATTGAAATAGTTCAGAGCTTCTGTGTTTTTCTCTCACCTGTTAACTTGTGGTGGATCAAGCATATGTTAGATCATACAGCATGTTCTGGGATTCATCTGTTTTACAAGATTATGCTTTCCTTTTTCATGTCCAGTAAAAGCAGCAAGCTATATACAGGAAAAGTAATAGCAAAAAGCAGAACACAGGCTCAGTGGTTCTTCTCACGTCTTCCCAGTCACGGGTTTATTATTCCTTCACCACTCCTGTTAGCTTCCACATGTTCAGATTGCAAATTCTTAAAAGCAGGTATCTAAATAAACAAGTTTCTATTTTATATGCTTTATATAATACTATAAATCTTATATTCATTATGATATTCTTGGGTTTATAGTTTTATATATTTATTGTGTCTGTGATATATTTGAGAAATGTCTTTGTATACTAGAAAAATAACAGCCTCTCCCTACAACTTGCCCATTGCCACTTCTGTTACTTCACATTTTTTGCAGTAAACTTTATGATATCATATAATCCTTTTTCATCCAAAGCATTGTGCAAGTGTGTGCAGGATCATGACAATAAATGCCTCTCAACACCATTTAAAAAGAAAGATAAGCAAATCCACTATGGATAGTTTCCAGTAAAAAGTTAAAAAGGAAAGAGGTCTGGGAATATTAAGATGAGCAAAGTGGAAGTTCTGAGGTGAGATCTACAATGCAAAAATTGGATCCTTGGTTTAGTAGACTACTTAGGAAAAAGAATTCTAAGCCATTTAAGTATCACCTTCCTTCATAGGTTTTGGGAGTCAACCATCCAGGTGCATGAAAGCTCTATGGATAGCTTGGCAGGTCAATGGAGCTCAGGTCAACTAACCAACCTTGTTAATCTGTGGAGGGGATATAATTCAGAGTGTCTGGCCTAGTCCTCATGTCATCTGCCTCTCCAAGAAAGTAAAATCCATCCCAGATACTTGAACTAGCATAGAGGATTTGCTTCCTTGGTAAACCAGTGTTAGAAAAGCACAAAACAAAAACCGTCCTCACAAGGAGGTGGGTGCTGGAAGCAGGACTCTCAAAGTCTAGTTTGTGCTTCATAACCATCATTTAAAGATGGTGGTGGATCACTCACTGAGGGCCAAGGACCTGATACCAGAGGGAATGAAAGCTAATGGCAGCCCTCCTGCAAGTGAAAAGAATTAATGAAAAATTTATGACCTGTACAGTAGAAACTGCTGCTGGATAGTCCCCAGATAAATTAAATTAACAAAGTTGCAGCCTAATTAAGCCATATCTTTCTGTTCTCTTGCATGGCTGGGGCAATGATGCAAACTCAGCAGAACTGAGGAAAGGAAGGATAGAGTTTGAAGGGCTGAGGTTTGAAAAGCAGAAAACTGAGTATATTAAAAAGAAACTCTAAATAAAGGAGCTACAGACAATGTGAGCAGAGGGTTTTGGCTATGTTATTATGATTAATCTTAAGAACATTACAGTTTATGGAAGTTTCAGAACTGTATTGAAAAAATATTTTTGCAATGAAGAATGAAGAAGGAATTGGCCCTGTGAGATACTTTTTTTATTGAATGAAATAGGTGAGTACATTTTGGAGGAAAGTGTATGAGTCTACATAATTTTAGGTGCTAGACAACAAAGAATGAAACTTCTTTTTTTTCTACTGACTTTGAATGTTAAAAAAAACCCAAACCTGCAATATGTTTAGAATTTATCTTTCAAATATAATCAAAACATAAAATAATACAGAAATAAGGCATGCAGTTTTATAGAAT
The DNA here is from genome assembly GCF_004027225.2 of Strigops habroptila. NCBI lineage: Eukaryota > Metazoa > Chordata > Aves > Psittaciformes > Psittacidae > Strigops > Strigops habroptila. The sequence goes on from NC_044278.2 coordinate 82,449,025, forward strand.
TTAGGATTATACAATTGACTTCGGGGTTTTGTTAGATTGTTTTACTGGAAGTTTCCAGAGGGAGTTAACTCGAAACCTTTATCACACTGAAATTTCCTGTCTCTGAGTTTTCTACAGACTTTTTCAGTTATCCTGAATTTCATACTATGTAAATATATTATATTTTGTGTGATCCCTTCATTAAAGTTCTCATTTATTTTCACATCTTCAATGTTAACTTTAAAAAGTTATAAAAATTCCAATATTCAAAACCACTTGAGATGGAAAATGTATTATTCAGAGAAAAAAAAAAAATCATTAATACTGTATTATAATCTCTTGTCCATTAGCTAAACTGTGATATTTCTTACAAAAATAGTTTCTATTTTTACACTTTAAAATTACTGATGAGGATGGTTTATTTTCTTTAATACTATCCTTACCAGACAGAAGAGCTTTTGTTTAAATAGGAACGTGGAACTTGCTTTGAAATGCAGTTCTTGATCACAGGAAAATAATGGGGTTTGCAGACCTAGAATTCTTCTTTAGATTTTTGTATCTTTAATGAGGAGCTTTTTCTGAAAACAAGTAGCAACAAAATATGACCAACTTTGAGTGCCCTCCATGAACAATTATAAAGTTTTTAACCTTCTCCTGGACAGTTTAAACCTTTAGTCTTCTTATGTTTAAACCTAAAACTCTCTGCTAAACACAGGGATGAAGATCTAACTGAGCTAAGAATAACTGATACCAAGTGCGGTAATAAATCTAAAGGTAACATTTTTAGTCTTTTAAAAATTTTAATAAACCTTAATGCAAGAAGTGGAGGCTTGAACATGATTTTCAGTCCTTTTGACTTCAGTAAGAGATTTCATGCTTAGAGAAGAGCTGGTGTGTAAGGTCTCACCAAAGTATGGCCACAGGAGCAGTCATGCTCATGTCCGCAGGCATTGAAAAATTATGGTTGCAGCACAGCGCATCCTTCTTTGGACTTGACAGCAGCAGCTTACAGGACATTCAACTCATAAAACTCATGTTTTGTTTTGCTTAGGTGTTTTTTTTTTTTTTGTGGCCTTATGGAAATATACTCAGGTGCTTACTCCCACTTGCACAATTGTGTTTACACATTTCAAATACAATTCATGATGTGCTATTTTGTAATTTCCAAAGTTAATAATATTTGCCTTTTTTAATGTTTAGTTCTTAGTGAGTTAAGTTGTTTGGCTAACTGAGCAACACAGAGAGAGAATAAAAGCATATGAACAATAGTAGGGAGTTAGTTACAACAAATTTTTTGAGTGCAGTGACATATTATCTGCTAGCAATAAAACTACATATTATGTCTACATTCTATGTAATTAGTCTTTGAAGTGAAAAATTTGCAGATTGAACTTTCTCAAACTTTCTGACAGAAATTGCTTTACTAGATATTGATTTAAAATTAGAAGCAAAACTTGTGAGAAAAAAGAACATTTGTTACTTGTCTTGACAATGCACGAACGAATTCCTTACTTTTCTGAACTTCAGTTTTATTAAGTAACTTTCTATAAGGCAAGTTTCAGCAGATCAGCACAAAATTTTCTTAATTTCATTACAGACTGTAAATTAAAATTAATGAGGCTGACACCCACAATTAACAATGAAAAATGCAGATTGTTATAATTACTTAAGCAATAACATTGCTTTACATAGAAGACTTAAGGTGCTCCACAAATTATTTACAAGTGTTACATAAAACACAAAAAATGACAATTTCAATTTATTTTGTCAGTATAAAAAACAAAAATCCTTACTAAAACCTTTCTCAATTGGGAATCTCTCGCCATGCATAATTAAGCAAATTTGATTGCAATTAAGCCTGGTTCTACAGTGGAGTTTTAATTAATGCAAATCTGGCATCTACATCTATAAGATTAATTTTCGTGCATTAAAAGAAAACAACAAAGCATATTTGAAAGTGCAATTGTATTGTTGAAAGGATGGAATGCAAAATCTGATTATTTTTCAGTCTTCCATGTGTATAGCCTTTGACTTATACTTTAAGGAGGGCTATTTTATTTGGATCTGTTGTTTTGTTTCTCAAGACATTATTAAGCAGGATCATAGCAATTACATTAAGCTTCTTCTAAGGAACATCTTAAAATGTAATTATATACATTTAGAAGAAGAAATGAATTATAATATAGGCTAAGAACTGAGGGCACCATTACACTACACAATGCTTTTTCTCAAATCATTATCCTTGTCTCTCATTTGGAGCCTAGAATATCCTGTGGAGTCTGTGGGAGTGCTTGAGATATTTTCAGGTATATTTTAATAAGATGTCCTCTAAAAATCCCAAACATGGAATGACTCCTGAATGACTTATAGGACAGAAGAAATTTCATTTCTTATTTATTTAGTAGCGTGCTTTGAAATGTTTGGGGTTTTTTTTAAGTGTTTTCTCTGTCTTAAAGTGGTTTGTATTTAGCTTAGTATCCTTAAAAGAAAAAGAAAATTCTACACTGGGAATTCTGTTCCTTTGAAACTGTCCCATAAGAGTCACCTATTCTGTCATTCTTTCCACATAAAAAAAATGTGCTGGTTTTAGAAGCCACATGGATTGTCTGGCTCTTAAATACAGTACTATGTAATTTTATTTTGTCATTTGTGCAATAAGACAATCATATGGAAATAGACCATTAGCAAAAGCAGCAGATATTGCATAAAAAACTATACTTCTCACTGACATGTAAAAAGGTAAATAACTCCTTTTTTTTTTCAATTCAGAGTCTCCATACAGCTGTCAGAAGTCAGGTAATGCCAAGAAGGCAGAAATGCTCTGCTCTGTCTGTGAAAAGCTGAAATTTTTGCTTTCTTGAAATATATTCTGGTATTTTATTCTAACGTTAACCATAATTGCTGCATTTTTCCTTTGTCTTTCCTTTTTTTTGTAAAAAAAAAAAAAAAAAAGGATTGTTTATTCATCAAAAAAGACATCAAACTCTTTTCAGTCAAGGGTGAGAAGGCTGAGCCAAACCCATGTTGGAGGAAATGTGGGTGCCAAGATACAAGTGCTTCTGGGACAAAATGAACCACCAAAACCCTTGCATGCAGACTGCTGGAGATGTGAGACCCTGATGTGAGAAGTGAAATTAGAACCAGTGTAGCATTTTTTCCTATTTAATCCATCTGCTTTCTAATCTTTTTCTTCTTCTATTCAAACCCCAGAAATCTCCCTTTCATTACATGAAATACCATCTGAACTGAAGATTTCCCAAAGATGCTATATCGGTGGAACTGTTCTTTTATATCTATATCAGGGAGAGCACAAAAGTATCTCCTCAAGGGGCTGTAAATGCTGCCACACTTGGTTCCCACAGTATAGTTACTATTACGGCTCCCAAAGGTAGCTTCCAAAGCACCACACTGAGGGTGCTCATAGGGCACTAGAAACAGCAGGAGGTGACTCCAGCTTTACAATCAAATGCACTGTTTTTGCAGCAGGGGATTTACTGACATAAAGTGCAGCATTCTTTTTATTTTGGTGTGGTTTTTAGCATAGCCGTATTCACAATTTTTTTATTAATTACTTTTATCTTCAGTATATTAAATCATAGTATTTGTTCTGGTTGAAGTTAAAGTTTAGTATTACAAAGTATTAATAGCAGATGTAGACAGAAGATTTCCAACTTGATTTGTTAAATTATCAGCTCCAAAAAGCAAGGTAATGAACAGAAGATTTCCTGCAAGTCTTTAGTTATGGATCAACTTCTGCCTTTGAAGGTCTGGAAGAGCAGCAGTACAAGTGCTTTGTGACTTACACAAGAGTATCTTTTTCACTGAAATCGTCAAGTGTCCGTCACTGTCTCTCCTCTCCAATTTAGACATAGTTGACACTGGAAACACTTTGTTTAAGCTCCCCTGTATTGGTCCCCTAAGGTTTGTGTTTGCATGTTTTGTTTTTTTTTTTTCTTTTTGTTTTTCCTGTGTGTGTGCAAAAGGAAGATATTAGCAGTTCTATCGTCTGTCTGTATCCAGTGTTTAATAATTTGGACAATTTTTCAAAACAGGCTCCTTAACCTGTATTGAGACATACAAATATTTGAACATGTTTTGAAGATTGCTGAGTATTCACAGCTCATTTTGTTTTCAACTCATGGAGACTCAAATTTTTTGAAATACCAAGCTGCTTGAAAGTAGAAAGATAAAGGCAGTTTAAATGATGGTAAAGGTGAGACTCAGGCATATGCTATATGATTCTCAACAGGGATACTTCTGTACTTTAAGTACCTAGCCCCCATCTGACTGACATCAGAGGTCTAAACTTCTGAAAGCATTAGATGCCTATGAATTATTTATGTGGGCACCCTATGAGTTCTAGAAAACCCTTAGCAAAGATCTTTTATAGAAAGCCATAGGTTTTTTTCCCTTTTCCACATTTTTCCTTGTTTTACTTCTTTTCTGTTGGTCCCCCCCCCCCCCCCCCCCCCCCCCCCGTTTTTCCCCTTCTTTTTTTTTTTTTATTTTTTTTTTATTTTCTCATTTTTGTAAGATCTGTTAAAAGCAGTCATTCCTCCTAAAAACTGAGAAATGGTGTTTGTTTCTCAGTCTGAGAGTTTCAAACCTTTACCATTATCATTCATTCTTCAGTAACACTTTCTAACCACCAGGGTAGGCACTAGTTTAGCTAAAGGCTATCCTGCCGTTGTTAAAAGGAGTGAGGAGACATCAAAGGAGAGATTTCAAAGGGGCAAGGTAGAGTAAGTTTGTTTCTATAGCACCATGCTTAAAACAGCCACCTTCTATTGCAAATCAGTGAGATTTGGGTGGAGGTTTTTTTTTCCCACATTTTTTGTTTCCTAATGATTTCCAGCAGTGTCGTGGTTTAAGTCCAGCTGATAACTCAGAGCCACGCAGCCGCTCTCTCACTCCCCTGCCTTTTTTCGCACCGCACCACCCCCCCCAGCCCCCCGCAACAGCTGAAAACATCGATGTGTTATCAGCGTTTTTCTCAGGCTAAAGTGCAAAACACAGCACTGCGCCAGCTACTAAGGAGAAAAATGACTGCTTCAGCTGAACCCAGGACAAGCAGTCTCAGACATTATATTTTTCCACATCAGTTGTGTAGGAGACCAATTTTGTAGGCATCCTATGGACAAGTTAACGTGCATGCGCACACACACGTATACTCTTGAAAAAATGTGCATCCAATGCAACGCAGCAGCAACTACTTTGGATAAAATTGTGGTGAGAGAAAGATGTTGTGGTTCCCCTTTCTTTCATACAACTAGTTAATCAAGCTTTTCCTAAAAGTTTTGTAACATTGTGGGTAAAGAATGAATCAAGATATCAAAACTCTTGAGATCAGAGAAAGATTATCAAAATTAACGAGAATAAGGAAAATTAAGAGATCATTAATAATAATGATACCAAAATGAGAACTAGGAAAACAGTCCAGGAGAATCTAGAGACTCTTGTGCTAGTCATTAATCTGAAGACTATGATTAAAATATAAGAAACGATTCCATCAGCTTGCTGTGCAAACATGCTGAGAACGTCCCTCTTCTGGCTGAGTTTTAAAAAGAAGCCTAGGGCCATGAGGCACCCAAATCATAATAACAAATCCTTGTCTTGTTCTACCCCTTTTCAACATCTGAAAAATAATAAAGGTACATTGAGCTAGTATTTCCTGTTTAATGTTCATTATGCATTGAAGAGGTATTGAGAAATAGCTTTTCTACTGCAGTTATGAAAGAATTATAAAGGTCTTTCCTGAGTGAGTGAAATAAGTGCAGATTTTGTGAGTCTGTGCCAAAAGCTAGCTAATTAGGTCATCATTCTTAGGAAAATAATGCACCGGTAGCTTTAGGGAAAGTGCAAGTGAATTAACTCTATATAATTAAAGGAGCACCTTCTGACGGTCTCATTTCATGGGACAATTCAATTGTCACTGTGACTGCTACTATATGCATCCTAGAGCTCAAAGTTCTCGTTGCACTTGTCAATTTTGTTTTGTGTTGGAAATACCTTGTTTTATATGGGCACTGATCAGAGCCAGAGGAAAAGACCAACTAGGTGCAGCAAAACTGGCAGAATTGCCCATGAATAATGAAATGCAGTGGAGAGGATGGAAATGAAGGAGCAAAGAGGATGGAAGAGAGCTCTGAGCAGAGTAGGATGGCTGGGGGGAAAGAAGGAAAAGGTAAAAAGGCATAAGTGTACCACCCAATTCTAAGAACAATTCAGGGCCTTCAGATGAAAAGTAGCAACTCCCATGGCTGTGTTTCCATATGTTTGAGAGCTTTCCCACCTCAGTCTGGAAGTGAAATATTTTATGTGTTAAGAAGGTCACACTAAATCGCTGTGTACTAAGAATAGAGCTGCAGTTGTTTTAGTTTGTGTAGATAAAATCACAATGCTTTTGCTAAAACCATAGGAGGTATTTTGACTAAAAAACATGTTTTCTAGTATTTTTTATACACTAATCAATTGATATCTGAAAAGAACATCTTTTTGGCCTTTTTTCTTGCTAGAGGTGGGTTTTTCTGATCTTCCTGACTACGAAGGGAGGCAACTTTTCCTGAGCTTGTGGGGAAAAACAGTTGAAGGGCAATCATTTTTAAAAAGGAGAATAATAATTGTGATCTGATCTCATCCCACTAAAAAGAGCTAGAGATAGCTGAAAGAGTTGACCTCCTTTGAGGGCTATTATTTGAGTTTCTGTGACATGCTTGTCTGGTTTGTGGCTGGTTGACTTGTTTGTTTACTACTAATGGTAAAGTGGTAAATGGATAACTACTGTAATCAGTAGTTAGGATATGAAAGAGATATTGGGAAAGGATATGGAGTGTGAGGAGGGGAGAAACACAAGAAAAGCTAGGGAGAAGAAATTAAGAGAAACTGGTGTGTAGAATATGGGCATAAGGATCTTCAAGGGACAGAAGAAATAAAATTACTGGATATATGCACAGCTTGGAGGGATCTATGGAATTAAGACAGAAAGTAAAAACTCATTGTACCCATAATCTGCTTTCTGGTATATTAATGAAATAAAACAGCTGAATTTGGCTTACCCAGCCAGTACACTACATTCTGTGCTGCTCTAGAAGAGCATAAGGAAGTGAGAAAACATGAAAGACTTTGATCTAAGTTAACCTTGATTTTTAAAAATGAGAAAGAAAGAAAGGAAAGAGAGACTGGTGCTTTGTACAGTGAAATTAGAACTATCATTTGGTAATTCCTTCTTTAAAATTAGTGTCTGAGACTTGCTATTTGTAAAGTTGAGCTTTTACAGAAAAATGCAACCTAGAGGTGTATTTGCATTTTCAAGACTTGCAAGAGAATAATTGTGATGTACATCTGAGAAAAGCTGTAATTGTCTCCAAAAGGAAGTTAATTTCTAGAAGTCCAAGTATGTAGGGCAAGAAGAAGGAGGAAATACATAACAAAACATAGAAAGAAATGTAGTGCCTATAGTGATGGCTGTTTTCATGCAATAAAACAATTGTAAAATCTAAGATTTCTTCATTATAGGACTGCTATGTGATAATTACAATATACTTGTAATATATTTTACCTAGTTCTTTATCTAGAAAGACTATAACCCCAAACCAGATATAGACTTATTATGTCCAAATATTTTAATTATTATTCTTTTTTTCTCTCCTATTAGTTGATTGGTTGATTTAAAGTTACTGACATGGAAGCTTAATCAGTCTAATATGTGATATCTTTTCTCTCGCCTCCTCTCTGGGCTGCAATGATTTCAGTGAAAAGATGAAGATGATAAACTTTTCTTACATACTGAAGTTGAAAAATGAATAAATATATGATTAAAGTAACTTCTACATTCATTCATTAGCCTTACAACCCACAAAATAATTTTACATGCAGTAATTTCTGCACATTTCTATTTACCGAAGCGTAGAATCAACAGCATATTTTGCCATTGAGTTTTCATGGTATTTTTATACTATTTTAAAAGTATATTTGGAAAATTCTATAGGATTCCTTACAGCATTTTATTATTCCATGGTCTTTGCAGATTAGTCTCATTCTTCTTTTAATAACTTGAAATGCTCTTGCTTATTTATACCATCTAAATTAAAGGCTTTATCATCTGTATCAGTATTTGATGGAGGCTGGGTTGAGAACAGGGTATTCTGCATTTTTACTTTGCAATAATGATTTTCTTTGTTACAGCACTTTCAGTGACCAGAATCATGTAGTTAACCCAATGGAAAAGTTTAGAACAGAAGGTCAAAGGCAATTTGCTCATGAAGACAGTGCTCTGCCATCTTGAAAAATATGGTACAAGGGCCTGAATATATTAATTAGCTCATGATTTTGAGTCAGGGCTCATGGCTGAAGAATATGACAGTTTAAAGTCTTGCAGATGAGTTTAGGAAGTTATTCATAAGGTGACTCTGTAATGACAAACCAATTATGGCATCAGTATTATTAAACTTGTAAAGTGTTTCTGTAGCATTTTTTTTTTCTGCTTGAATTGCTGTTTATAACAGAGAGAAGCAAACATTTTAGGAAGTTGAATTGTGAACGGTCTTATGCTCATGGAAGGTATTTTGTAAGAAACTTCTGTAACATTTTTTTAAGTAACTTTTCTGGAAAGCTGTAATTAATATAACTAGTAAAATCAGTATATTTCAGTAATTAAATGTTCGTGCTTCTATTGCAGCATGTCACTAGATGTCACTCTGGATTCCATTATTTGATATTCTGATGATTTCTACCTTTTTCTGACTTTCTGTGTCTACTTTCCCCACAACAAACCTGAATAGACAATGTAAAATGTGCATGAATAACACAGAATTGCTGACTGAATGTCAATTTTCTGGTGTGTGACTTCTATTGATCATTCATTATTGACATGAAGGTCTCTAGTGTCTCTGCTTTCCTCTTTAAACTGTTTCTCAGCTAAAATTTCCAAGCAACAGAATCAGAAGGCCTTGAAGAACAGGATGATTCAGGTCTCTTAGGATGTTTTACAGAGTACTCTGACCTCAGAAAGGCATCAGAGGCACTTTTTATAAAGACTCAACAACTGTTTGGAACAAAAATTTAAACACTGGTAAAAAACCTCCTACTTAAATTGAACAGCTTTCATTGACACTTTTTTGGTGTAACTATAACTGACTGCTTTTGGCAAACATAAGGACTGTTTGAAACATTTTTTTAAATGTATGCATTTCCCTTCCTTGTAGCCAATAAAATATAAATAGCATTTTCATGGTGATGAATTACATGTAGTACAGTATTCTATGATCATGGTTCCAGGATTTTATTTCTTTTAGCTTTGTATACATTAATTAAGCATACACAATCAGGCCTGAGTGCAGAGACAGCTAAATAAACAAATGACACTGTAGAAAGGTCTTTCTGCATACTAATCATATCCTACATCTGCAAGCAAAAGCTCTATAAATCGATTTGCTCTTTCACATCAAAAGACAAACAGTGAGGCAAGTCAGCAGTTCCTTTGTCAAAGTCACAGAGATTGCTGTTCTTCACAAATGCATTTCTACAGAGCTGAATTCAACCATTTGATGATTAGCATTATTGGCAACTCTTCAAAGAAGATTCATCAAGTAATTTGCAATTGGATTGGTTGCCATTTTTGTGATTCTACCCCATGAAATTGAACAAAAAATGATTGACATTTGAATTCTTGCTTGGAGGACAAAGTGAACTAACATAAGAAAAAGAAGCAATCAAATTCCCAAGAGGCTGGGAAGCTGTTGTGATGACACTGGTGATTCCCACATGGACCAGATCAGATAGTTCTGAAAATCATATGAAATAAGTTGGCAGAGCAGAGGCAAACAGGAAGAACGTAGCTTCCTGTGAATATAACAAAAAATAAATAGGCCCAAAGTGCTAATTTTGTAAGACATGAATGTATGTATTTGGATGGATGTGCTTATGTAACCCCTCTAAACACTCTAGTCATTCCTGTGTGAAAAATTTCACTAAGAACAGGAAGGATAATCAGCCTATCAATTCACATGTTTTGTGTGCAAGAATGGAGTTTTCTGATATCAATACACATTAGATATGTATTGCAAAATGAAAGAATAAGACAACATATTTGTGCGTGCACGTAAACAATACGCAGCTGTGTGAGAGATGGCAAAGTGTTGTGATTGAGTACGGGAACTATTCAGCCATTGATAACCTTACTTGCTCGCAGTTTTACATTTTTCAAAACACACACAAACCAAGCAAAATCCCCCTTGCTGGAATTTATATATTCTGTTTCCTGCTATCTCTTTTTCTGAAATTATGAATCAGAACCCTCTTTCTGCCCTGGCAAAAGTAAAAAGATATTTGGATACCTCCTTTGAGTGTGCTGTTCCATGAAACAGGGGGAGGATGGAACATAATACAGAAAGGTATAGATAGAAAATGAAATGTACATTAGCTCATTAGCTCATAGCTCCATAGCTCTTTTCTTCTGCAGGATATTTATTATATAGTTTTTGTTACGACGAAGCTCATACTTGTATAGCCTCATTTTTGGAATAGGTTTTCTCTCCTATTTTTTGATCTTTAATGCTTATAGTTATTTTCAGACACACTGATCCTTCAGTTACATTTTTATGCTATGTAAAACAAACAAACAAACAAACAAAACACAGAAGAAAACAAAAGATCACTTCAAGCAATGATCGTCCTTATTTATAAGTTATATCAAATGAACTCCAATCTTGTGTTAAATTGAGGAAATTCAGCAAAAATAAAAACACAGAATCTGCCTAATGATGTTAGTATTTCAACAGTTTCACAGGAAATCTTACTTACTTTAAAGTGAACAAGTCAAATGAAAGGAATCAGCAATGCTGATTGGTGTTGATATTCTAATGGCTTTGATTTTTGTCCCACTATGAGATCCCTCACAATATAATTGGATACTATGATAAACAATGACATTATATTCTAAAAGATCTGTGATTATTGCATATGTGGCCTTATAAGAAATATAATTTTACACCTTTGTTGGTTTGGTTCATTCAATGATATATTCAGTTCTGGAGTAAATAGATGTGGCTTTCACTGAAATGAACATGTCTGCCTTTAGAAAAAAATTCATCCTCTGTAACAGACTACGGATAAAAAATTGCAGCAACATCTAGGGAAAATGACGGTCTCAGTATTACTTTCTTAGTGAGTTGGAGGAAAATCATTCATCAGATATTTTACCAGATGCTAATTCTTGTATGTACTTTATGCGTTTCTTGTGTATTATTAGTGCATGCTCTTCAGTACATGTCTTCAAAAAGAGATTCATTGCCTTGCTGATCCGGGTTTTGCGTAATGGTATATGAGCTCTTATAGAATGTCATCCTCACTGTTCAGAAAGTTAGTTCTTTGAGTATTATATCTCCAAATTATACTAGCATTAGAGAGAGATTGTTTTTATGAGCTGAAGTCAGGATATCACTCATATTAATTGTCTAGGTCATAAAGCTGTGAATTGATGAAACTAACTACTGTTCTAAGGGGAATACTATGGTAATGGATTTTAAGAAGACATCTGATTCTGAGGATTATATTGGCCAGACTTACTGTTCATTCAGTAGCTGCTCAGAGATTACTGCTGTGATTTGTATTTTCCCAACTACAGCAGTGCTAGCCATTTTCAATGCATTCTTTGTAGTCTGCAAACTCTGGCCAGTGTTTGCAATCAATCAGATGCAAAGCATCAGGGTATGTGAGTTACAAGTGCCAGACATCTAGAGTTTCCTTTGCTGACTCTGCCCATTTCACTTGGGGCTCAGGTATAAATAGAAAACTGACCAGTGTACTACTTAGCTCACTTCCGATCCCTGGGACCAGTCACTGAGCATTTAGCCTTCCCACACAATGCAGGTAAAATACGAGTCGGCTTAAAACTAGGCTCACAGGGAGGGTACCACCAAGCTCCTAAGAAAATGGGATTCATTGGACTACAGCAGAGAATCTTCATTACTGGTTAGAGCTCTAAAGATTATTTTTGTATGAAATAGATATGAGATAAAACACTTAAATAGTCTAACAAGTGGCTGAGTGCCTAATCATTAGATTAGGGTTACCACTGAAGCACTAGTAAATTTCAACCCAGGAACCCACAGTGATTTCTTTCTGTTTGTTGTCTCCTGGGCATTGCAGTGGTTACTAATCAGGTGCAGTGTTAATCCTTTCGCTAAAGTATAAGTGTCTTCATAAATCATAGAATCATAGAATAGTTAGGGTTGGAAAGGACCTTTAGATCACCTAGTTCCAACCCCCCTGCCATGGGCAGGGACACCTCACACTAAACCATGTCATCCAAGACTCCGTCCAACCTGGCCTTGAACACTTCCAGGGATGGAGCATTCACAACCTTCCTGGGCAACCCATTCCAGTGCTTTGCCACCCTCACTGTAAAGAACTTCCTCCTTGTATCTAATCTAAACTTCCCCTGTTTAAGTTTGAAGCCATTACCCCTTGACCTACCACTACAGTTCCTAACGAAGAGCCCCTCCCCAGCATCCTTGTAGGCCCCCTTCAGATACTGGAAGGCTGCTATGAGGTCACCACACAGCCTTCTCTTCTCCAGGCTGAACAGCCCCAGCTTTCTCAGCCTGTCTTCATATGGGAGGTGCTCCAGCCCTCTTATCATCCTCGTGGCCCTCCTCTGGACTCACTCCAATAGCTCCATGTCCTTTTTATGTTGAGGACACCAGAACTGTACGCAGTACTCCAAGTGAGGTCTCACAAGAGCAGAGTAGAGGGGCAGGATCACCTCCTTTGACCTGCTGGTCACACTTCTTTTGATGCAGCCCAGGATACGATTGGCTTTCTGGGCTGCAACCGCACACTGCCAGCTCCTGTTAAGCTTCTCATCAACCAACACTCCCAAGTCCTTCTCTGCAGGGCTGCTCTGAATCTCTTCTCTGCCCAACCTGTAGCTGTGCCTGGGATTGCCCTGACCCAGGTGTAGGACCTTACACTTGGCTTGGTTAAACTTCATAAGGTTGGCATCGGCCCACCTCACAAGCGTGTCAAGGTCCCTCTGGATGGCATCACTTCCCTCCAGCGTATCAACCGAACCACACAGCTTGGTGTCATCGGCAAAGTTGCTGAGGGCGCACTCAATCCCACTGTCCATGTCGCCGACAAAGATGTTGAACAGGACTGGTCCCAACACTGATCCCTGAGGGACACCACTCGTTACAGGTTTCCAACTGGACATCAAGCCATTTACCACAACTCTTTGCGTGCGGCCATCGAGCCAGTTCTTTATCCACCAAGTGGTCCATCTATCAAGTTGATGTCTCTCCAATTTAGAGACAAGGATGTCATGCGGGACAGTGTCGAATGCTTTGTACAAGTCCAGGTAGATGACGTCAACTGCTCTGCCCCTGTCCATCAGTTCCGGGGCTCCATCATAGAAGGCCACCAAATTGGTCAGGCAGGATTTCCCCTTAGTGAAGCCATGTTGGCTGTCACCAACCACCTCGTTGTTTTTCATGTGCCTTAGCATGTTTTCCAGGAGAAACTGTTCCAAGATTTTGCCAGGCACAGAGGTGAGACTGACTGGTCTGTAGTTTCCCAGGACTTCCACCTTCCCCTTCTTGAAAACGGGGGTTATATTACCCTTCTTCCAGTCATCGGGAACTTCACCTGACTGCCAGGATTTTTCAAATATGATGGACAGTGGTTTACCAACTTCATTCGCCAGCTCCTTCAGGACCCGTGGATGGATTTCATCAGGTCCCATGGACTTGTGCACATTCAGGTTCTTAAGATGGTCGCGAACCTGATCCTCTCCTACAGCGGGCCTAAGGTCTTCATTTTCACAGTCCCTGCATTTGCTTTCCAAGACTTTTGTGGTGTGGTCAGAGCATTTGCTGGTGAAGACTGAGGCAAAGAAGTCATTAAGAACCTCAGCCTTCTCCAAATCCATGGTAGCCAGTTCTCTCGATAGCTTCCAGAGAGGGCCTACATTGTCCCTAGTCTGTCTTTTATTTGCTATGTATCTATAGAATCCTTTCCTGTTATCTTTTACATCCCTTGCCAAACTTAATTCTAGCTGCGCCTTAGCTTACCTAACTTGGTCCCTATCTTCCCGGGCAATGCTCCTATATTCTTCCCAGGCCGCCTGTCCTCGCTTCCACCTTCTATAAGCTTCTTTTTTCCCTCTAAGTTTCCTCAGCAGCTCCTTGTCCATCCATGGAGGTCTCCTGGCCCTCCTGCTGCACTTTCTTCTAGTCAGGATGCAACACTCCTGAGCATGTAGCAGGTGATCCTTGAATATCGACCAGCAGTCTTGGGCCCCCCTGCCCTCTAGGACTGTATCCCATGAAACCTTACTAAGGAGGTTCCTGAAGAGGCCCAAGTCTGCTTTCTTGAAGTCCAGGGCAGTGAGCTTGCTGCACGCTCTTCTCACCGTCCTGAGGATCTCAAACTCAACTATCTTGTGATCACTAGAGCCAAGGCTGCCCTGGAGTGTCACATTTCCAACCAGTCCCTCCCTGTTGGTGAGCACGAGGTCCAGCATGGCACCTATCCTCGTCGGCTCCTCTACTGCTTGAAAGAGGAAGTTGTCTTCCACACAATCGAGGAAACTCCTGGATTGCTTGTGCCGGGCCGTACCGTCCCTCCAACAGATGTCAGGATGGTTGAAGTCCCCCATGAGGACAAGGGCCTGCGAGCGTGAGGCTACTCCTATCTGTCTGTAGAGCGCTTCATCCACAGAGTCCTCTTGATCAGGCGGCCTGTAACAGATCCCCAACGTAATGTCCCCCATCGCTGTTTTCCCTTTGATCCTGACCCACAAACACTCTGTTAACTCATCACCCGTCCCCAGACAGAGTTCCATACTCTCCAGCCTATCACTGACATAGATAGCAACACCCTCTCCCCGTCTGCCTGGCCTGTCTTTTCTAAACAGCCTGTAACCTTCCATTCCGACACTCCAGTCATAGGAGCCATCCCACTATGTTTCTGTGATACCAATGACATCATATTCCCGTAGCCTTGCACACATCTCTAATTCCTCTTGCTTGTTCCCCATACTATGGGCGTTTGTATAGAGGCACCTTAGCCGAGCTCCAAATGAAGCCGACTCAATGGCTGGAGCAGCTGAAACATCTCTACATCGCTCCAAGCACTTATTACAGGTGCTGGCAACTGACCAGGAGTGTTGGGATGGATCAATGCTCCCTTTTGTCAGACCAGCTCCACCAGCCTCCAGTAGATCTGGCCTCCCAAATGGAGCCCCATGTTCTAAATAACCAAACCCCTGACTATGGCACCAGCATTCTAACCATTTATTAACCTGACAAGTGCGCCTAACTTTTTTAGGGTCCTCCCCTTTGCCCTGGAGAATCGATGAAAAAACTACCTGAGCTCCAGAGCCCCTAACCACCTCTCCTAGGGCTCTGTAGTCCTTCTCAATGTTCTCCAGGCTACTGCTATCTATACCTCTAGCACCCACATGGACCACTAGGAGGGGGTAATAGTCAGCAGGACTTACTAGAGCAGGCAGCCTCTCAGCAACATCCCTGATCAGAGCCCCTGGCAGGCAACACACCTCCCTCGAGACTGGATCAGGCCAGCAGATGGGTGCCTCTGTGCCTTTCAAAGTAGAGTCCCCTACTACTATGACCCTCCTCTTTTTCCTGGAGGCACCAGTAGAGATCCTCTTTACTGGTGCATCAGCAGGATGCTCATTAGGTGCAGTGGGTGCTTTCTCGTTAGCCCCCTGCAGAATTGCAAAGCGGTTCTGGGTGGGGACATCAGATTTAGGAGGAAGCCCCTTGTCGTTAATTGTCCTCTTCCTCCTTTTTTTTGTTGTTTTTTCTCGTGACTAATTCCCAGCTTCCTGGGTTGCTGCCCTCCTGCTTTCTCATATGACCAACGATGGACGTTTGCGGCCCCTGCGCAGTTTGGGCCTGGAGCAAGCAGCCCAGCTTCCTCGCAGCTTCCCTGGCATCTTTTAGCTCTCCAACAGCCTCCCGCAGCTCAGCCACCTGCTGCAGGAGGACCTCCACCAGGGCGCACCGAGTGCAGCCCTGTCCATTGTGCACCCTCGCCTCAAGAGACCAGTCGAGGCACTTTCTACACTCCGAGGTCTGCGCCGCAGCCTCCCCTCTCATCGGCTCTGTCTGGGTGCCTACGCTGGCCACCGCCGGGGCAGAGCTCCCGGAGCGGGCCCTGGTCCTGAGGCGAGTGCTCACCATCCCGCGAACTGCCCGCTCGCCCTGCCTGCGCCAACTGCCGCGCCACACCCTGACTGACGTGCCACACCTTGGTCGCCGCGCTCCCTGGGATGGGTTTTTACCCACTGAGGGCTGGTGCCGTCACTCCTGGCGCCGCCCCCTGTGAGTCAGCTGCTCGCGTCAGCTGAGCTGCCGGCTCCTGGGCAAGTCCTGTCGAGGACTTGAGGCTCCCTCGGTCACTCTTGCCGCTCCGAACTGAGGCTCCTGGACGCTGTACTTCCCCCACTCTGGTGTTAAAGGCGTCCTCTCTGGAGATACCTTGGCAATTGATATATAATATCAATTATATATATAATATATATATTATATATATAAATAAAGAGCCATCATAATTAATACCATTGGTCATAACACAGAAAAAATTGTTCTGAATACTAGAATTATCTTTCTCATTTGTGGCTTGAACTATGTCAGGACTAGCAACCTCATTCTTGATTAGGATATACAGAAGCCATGAAACCACTAATGTAGGTAAGGTGACTTATCGTAATCCGTGTTTCAAATTTCAGATCTGTGTCTTAAGTTGGCTCCACTATAGAGAGACCTTTATTTTCTTATAGTTGAGCATGTACAAAGAATGACTGTAAATCATCAAGTGTTGAAACTTTGGACATACCCTTGATTAATGAAGTGGATGGCATGATGCCTCTTGAGCCGTGGACTAGAGTGCTGTAGTTTATGTGTTTATACATTTTTATGTACTGGAGTTGACTTTGACTCTTTAACTTTCAACATGCCAATTAAGTATATAGTTTAAACATCTTAAATAGCTGTCTTCAACTGCAACTCATTAATTTATCTTCTACTGATAAATGGAAGTGCTTAGCAAAATGCTAGAAAATCAGATTTTCAAAATTAATGTAATGAACTTGAATTTGCTTGTGGAGCTAAATTCGTCTTTTCTCCCCACCTACAGTAAAATATGTTGGATCTTCAGAGTATACTGTTCTTTTGTAGTATGCCCAAAGCAAAAAAAAAACAAAAAAAAAAACCACACACGTGCACAGAAAAGCAGTAAAGTTACAAGGCTCTATTTTTCCTGTTATTCAACTACATTGTGACCTAAACTCTTATTGCAATGACAAAGGAAACAAACTGAAAATACTTTGACAAAGAATATCTGGTTTTCTAGAGCTTGTGCTAAAACATGTCTGAGCATCCTAGTAGATTAGAAGGCACATGTGAAGGTGTGCTTCTTCCCCCAGCATCCCAGGTTTCCTCCTGAAATATTTGTGAATTTACCTGTTTCTATAAAACAAGTGTTGACATAAACTCATTATTAACTGTAAAATGAGACTGGACTAGATCTATGTCAATAGCTAGGGTCTGCAGCTTGCAAAAAGTGCAAGTAGCTGCCTATTTCAGCTCAAAATAATATGCTTGTTTATGAGTCACAGATTTACCTAATGTCTTTTGGCTATCTAATGTTAGTATTTTTATTTTTGTAATTCCACACATTTTCTTTTAAGGTTTATAGTTGATTGAGGCATGTTATCACTTAGCATGTACTGACAGATTTCAAGACAAAATATAGTACTAAAATATTTACATCGCTGTTTGCTCATAATGAAGTAATTATTTGTAATATTATATATTTTTTGTTATAAAAATTATGTTTGCATAATATATGGAAGTATCTAAGAAATTAAGGGTAGCTTAGTAGAGGAAATTTAGCCTGATAGTCATAGAATCATAGAATCATAGAATTACCAAATGGTTTGGGTTGGAAGGAACCTTTAAAGGTCATCTAGTCCAATTCCCCCCTGCAGTGAGCAGGGACATCTTCAACTAAATCAGGTGGTCAGAGCCTTGTCCAACCTAACCTTGGAAATTTTCAGGGAGAGGACATCTATGGCCTCTCTGGGCAATATGTTCCAGTGTTTCATCACCCTCATTGTAAAAAATTTTTTCCTTGTATCTACTCTAAATCTGCCCTGTTTCAGTTTAAAAGCATTACCCTTTAATCTATCACAACAGGCCCTACTAAAATGTTTGTCCCCGCCTTTCTTATAGGCCATCTTTAAGTACTGAAAGGCTGCAATAAGGTTTCCCCAGAGCCTTCTCTTTTCCAGGCTGAAGAACCCCAACTCTCTCAGCCTTTCGCCATAGGAGAAGTGCTCCAACCTTCCTATCATTTTTGTGGCCCTCTTCTGGATCTGCTCCAGCAGGTCCATATCTTTCCTGTGCTGAGGACCCCAGAATGCAGTACTCCAGGTGGGGTCTCACTGGAATGGAGTAGGACAGAATCACCTCTCTCAACCTGCCAGTCACGCTTCTGTTGACACAGCCCAGTCTATGGTTGACCTTCTTGGCTGCAAGTGCTCATGTCCAGCTTTTCATCCACCAGTACCCCCAAGTCCTTCTCCACAGGGCTGCTCTGAACCCCATCATCCCCTGGTCTGTATTGATACCAGGTGCTGACCTGACCCCCATGCAGGACCTTGCATTTGGCCTTGTGAACCTCATGAGGCTCACACAGGCCCACTTATCAAGCTTCTTGAGCTCAATAAATATATTAAATTCATACATGATTTGTAAATGTAATTTTTTAATGCAGTGTAACATTACTAATAAGAGATGCTATATTTTAATATAGATCTCTTATAAACTATATTTAGTCAACAGAGTAAAATTTGGTAACTGTTTGACTTCTTCCTTCCAACTGAGGGAAATATTGGTTGTTAGAGGTTTTTTACTGATAGTATATGAAAATATACTTTTATCACCTGGTTAGTAACAATAATGTTTTTACTATCTTAAATTCCCTAAAGAATTTCTGTTTCTTCTGCTTTTTAGGTAAACAAAAATTGCTATGAAATAGTAAAGATCAAAGAAGAATATATTGCCCATCAAACTTATATTTTCACTTTAAGTTTTGTTCCATTCTTTCTTTTTTTTTTTTAATTTATATGTTATAATTGACATACCAGCTAAGATGAGCAGTTCATCTGGTGTAATATCTGTCTAAAATAGTGACTGATATAAGGTGTCTTCAAAGAAACTTCAGAAACACATGTGACAACTGTAGAATTGCATACATCTAAAAGTTGGAGCTTCTTTCTGGTTTGTGCCTCAAGGCACACCTTTCTGTTTGTCTCTTTCTGTAGATGGTCTTCTAAAGCCCAAAGAACGCTGTACAGAAGTCACTGTTTCAAAGAGTCAAAATTAAACTAGCAGAAATGCTATTTTGCCCTCCAAGTGTATCTAAGATTTTCTGAAGTAGGTATTTTTTCAAATCCCCTGTATAACTGAGGCTGAAAAATACCTGCTGTGTAATGGAAGCTAGTAGAAGGCTCATCTATCTCTTCATAGAAAATTCAATGGTTGGGAGATGTCATTACAGTACAACACTGTGTTGTTTCTTCTAAGGGTTAGTTGTATAAAACTGTCTGTCTCTTTAGACATTTTATCTTTTCTGTCTCTTTACCCTTGTGATGTTGTCTTCATTTATCATCACTTTCTTCATTCCCTGAGACTTCAGGATTTTTCTTTTCACTCACAAAATGTCTTCATCATTTCTGTGTTAGTCTTTAACATCTAGCAATTGTTTTCTTACCCTCTTTCAGTCATTATAATGAACAGAAACATACTTTAGCTGCACATAGATCAAATCTATTAGAGGTTTGTTTTGAAAGTATTTTGAAAGCCACTGCAGAAAGGCTACCAAATGTTGAGAATAGAAAAATTTTAACCTTCACAGAGCCTACCATGTGCACAACTTTCACATGCAGCTCACTTCCCCCACTAACAGAATCATACCCTTGTTGCATGTTTTCCTTTTATTGTCTTTAAGGGGAAAGAATCTATCACCATAAATCTTAAATATCTCCAAAAGTACAAGTAAAAATACATAAATATATGTAACAGATGCAGAATTGCCTCCTGGGATGCATGTATTATGCATACAGAACTGTCATAACATCCTTCACACAAACACATTTTTTCCTCTGCTCATGGTCTTTATACCTATCTCATATTTTGACAATGCACCTGGATGTAATGTGGATACTAAAATCTAACTTATACTATAAAAACATATTTGCCAGTTTTTGGAATGTACTTCTTTATATAGATATAGAATCAAATAAATCTGCCTAGATTAGAAAAAGCAGTAACCACGCAAAAGCATTTCCTTTACTTTTTAACCAATTTACTGAAAATAGAACTATGATTCTCGAGAAACATTCGTCTTCTAGACAAATGGTGTAAGTCTAATCCATGATACAAATATACAATTTTGTTAATATCTTATCTTTCATTTTAGTAGACAGAAAAGGAAATTATGTTTTACTTTTATCACAGTAAATCTCCTTAAGTTTGCCAAAAATATTGTAATGGGTCATATTCAGATGTTGATCTATTTCAGTCTTACTCTTTTTAACTGAAGTCTGGTAGATTTTCTTCCAATTCAAGAGCAAATTTTTTGAAATTTTTTTCTAATTCAAGAGCAAATTATTTTTTATATTTCCTCTGCTTGGCATTGGTAACCTCTACTAAGCACTGGTAAGGCTACACCTGGAGTACTGTGTTTAGAGGTGTGGAGCCACTGGAGAGAGTCCAGGGAGGGGCCACAGAAATGATGAAGGGGTTGGAGCATCTCTCCTATGAGGAAAGGCTGAGAGAGCTGGGACTGTTTAGCCTGGAGAAGAGAAGGTTCAGGGAGGGATCTTATCAATGTGTATAAATAAATGGTGAAACACAATCTCTGCAAGCATGCAAAGAGTTACATCTTTCATGGAAGTAAAAAGAACCAAAGCAAGAGCAACATAGTTGAGCACGAGGGTGGACATTGAAAGCTTAAGAGATCTTAGATTATGAAAGACTTGTCAGACTTTATGAACCATACACTTGGATGAAGGTTCTGATTTTCTACAGAAGCTATAGTTTAAGGCTATTTGTTTCATTTGGTCCCAAGATCCTTCAGATGGCTGTGATTACCCAGTGATACTGTATCTAACGTGAAATATCTACTCTACAACCTATGGACTACTTCTTTTCTGAGAAACCTTTTACAAGGTTGATCAAGAAATTTATTTTATGGGGGGTTTTATTTTTTTATTTTGACCTGTGCATTACAAAACCTACAGTGGTGACAGGATATTCTCCATTCCCTCTACTGGGTAATGGAAGCTTTGTAAGTTTTCACCCTATAAATATTTGGAGCTGAATTTGGAGCAAACAAACTTTTAAAAAGTAGTGCTGAAGTCCTGCCTACTGGTGTAGGATGTGCACATTCAGAGACAAAACGTAGAAGCAGAGAACAAAGTTTCAAGGCAAGCAAGCAGGTAACATCTATTAGTATCATTGCTGTATTGAAATTGCCTTTTGGCATTGAATTTAAATATACTAGGAGTCTCTTTGAGAACATTTCCTTTTTTATTTAACAGAAGTTATCAAAAATTAAGTTATTTACTTTTAAAAATGTTTAAAGTTTATTTTTGAAACCATTTTAAAAATAAAAGGTATTGATTTGGTGATCTTGCATAGAGCCTAATGAATGAAACAAGTTGCTTTGGTCTTAGGTAAACTTTCAGATGGATGGCTAAAGATTTTTAATGTCTTATCAGTTAAATGCTTCAATGAAGTCTACTACATTAGATAAGATATTAAACATCATTGAGTGAGTGGTAGATGAACAATAACTAAAATTATTCAGTAATTTCAGGAGGTAAATACAGAACTTGTTTTGTGACTTTATTTCATTTCACCGTTTCAGACAAAATGACTAAACATGATTGCCTCTATCTTGACAGATTCATAATTTGTGTTATAAGAGACACAGATACTGTCCTCAATACTTTTATTTTTAATTGTAGTTGATTTCTAAAGACATAAATGAGTAAAAAGATTTTGAGGACAGCTCTGTTAATAAGTACACATACACACACCCACACTGCAACCCTGCATATCGACAGTATTAATAAAATGTTAAAAAAAATGTATGGAGAAATTATAACACTTTTAACAAACCATTTCTGAGTAATGTTTCATTCTTTTATTATATTGCATACATAATAATGTGTACTGGATTCAGATTAACTATGTTTAATATCACAACTCTTCTACCATACCTTTCTTCCTAAGTATGTGATATGAACCATGACATTACAATCTTAAAGCTGTAACAAGAATGAGTTATGTTTGTACTATTTCCCATTCTCATTATATTCTTTGTCACACAATGAATTAATGTTGTGCCATTCTCTGTTCTCATTACAATCTTTTCCTTATGAACGAGACATCAGAATTTTAATGTCTTTTGTAATCTCTGAGTTATAGGAGTGTGTTACACTACTATGACCTTGTCAATATTTTGCACGGTGATTGGCTTGCTGCACACTGCTGCTTGTGAGGTTAGACTGAGCAGCCAATAAAGTGGTTTCAACAATGGCTAATTCAAAGTGTTCCACTAACCTGAAGTAAAGCCCTGAGCATGTTACTGTTGCTCCCAAAGATAGTCAAACACAAGAAAGAGTTCATTCCCTTCCCAGGTAAAATCAGATATAGCAATATTTCAGCTTCCACAAATTATGAAGCACTTACTTACAAGAATGATAATATGCAAGTGTATACACTTTTTGCAAGTACTTTTGTTCTTCCTTTGCTTCTGCGTTTTCCAACAGTTTTAAAAACTGTTGTGTATTGCTCCATATTACAAAAAAAAAAAAAAAAAAAGGGTCCCAAATATCTGTTGATCTTAAATTGAAAGAAGATGGAAGTTAGGACTGTAACTACTTGCTGGATCTGATGCACTAAGCGTATGGCTGACAGATTAGAAAATTTAATAAATGAGTGCACATAGACTACCTGTTTTCCACTGTTGAAACCCAGAAATAGGGTATATCTTTTTTCAATTCCCTGTGCTTATAGGTAGAAGTCTGAACATTTTCGGTTATGTATATAAATGCTTTCTTGTCTTTTTAGAGGATCTCACTTGATACGGGTTTTTATGATTAATTTAAAAAAAGAGGTTATATTTAAATAATAACATAGTCTGATATAAGTTGGAACATGTTGCAGATGCCTGGAAAACAGAATATAAATTATAAAAAAGATTCGTGTTTATCAGATATGCTTTTCATGTTAGTTGATTCTTGAAAGCATTTCCAGTTTACCCAGAGTAAATTATATATATGATAATGAATAAATGTGGATTTTCTTTCTTTTTTTTTTCATTCTATCATGTAGTAAATATATGTTCATAGGCCTAGAGAGGTGCTATTAAAAAGTGGTTTGTGCGAAAAAGTCTAAATCAGTTAGGAAAATGTTAATACTGGCAGGTTGAATATGATGACAAGTAAATTGGCATATGTCAGTCAGTACCATGTTCGAATAATGCCACTAACTTAATCTTTTGGGGAGAGTGTAATTTTCCATTTAATCAAAAAGCAACTATAAACAACAAGCAGTGTTTTACTCAGGTGATGCTGAAACCCATAACTGCTAAATCACAACCCACCCATCATTCTGAGATACGTAAGTAGGTTGCTTTGGTTAGGAAACTGTAATTAAGAATTGTGCAAAACCACTTTGACCTCATGGAGACTGCAGGAATGAGAACACTCTCTGGAGCCTAAGAACTTTACTGTAAGACTCTGCAAAGGGTATGTAGCACAAATAATTCTGTACCTGTTGTCCAGTTTTATTTTCTGTCCTGGAGTGGTAGTTGAGTGGTGTAAGAAACACTGCTCAGCAGTGGTTCATACACTCAGCTTCTTTATTTAACTGGTTTGGGGTTTTTTTAAATCATCACCATGCATTCTCAGCATCTCACAAATTTTAAATTAATTTATCCTTATAATGTTCCCAGTAAGGTAAAGAAATATGTTACAACTGGCAAACTGAATGTAGCTCAAATTATTCGCCTGACTTGGCCTAGTAGCAATATAATTAAATTTTTCTCTTTACACAGAGCCAGGTGTGTGAAGGAAAAGTCAGGGTCTGGAACCTAACCAGTGACCAGTTCAGAGCATGGGGACTAGCAGGCAGGGTTATTTTTGTTATTTCTGAAGGATTTGAGGAAAACCACTCTATTATCAAAATTTAGAATATGAGGCAGAGAATGCACAAAAGAGCTTCTGTAGTGGAAAAACTGAATAGGTCCAGATCCAGACTGTGAACAATGTCAGCAGGCATGTATTTTGGAAAGTTATTGGGCTTTATCTCCTCTGCATAGACCTTTAAGAATAAGCTACAAATGGATAAGAACTTCTCTCCCATGGCTGCATTTACATATTCTTTCAGGAAAGTGCATCCAGGAAACCAAACCTACCACTTACAGTTGGCTTTTCTGGGAAGAAATAGGAGGGCTTGTGCTGTAACACAAGGTCAGAAAACAATATTATATATTTATTAATCTATGTGAGAGTTAAAGGGCAATGGCCTTCATAAATTGCTCATTTGTTCCTAAATAAATGTCTTTAAATGTTTCTAAATTACTTTTTCCTTTGTTTGTCTCTTTTCGCATATTCAACACCTACTTACACTCTGGTCCTTTGCATTTAAATTGGATGTTCCTGTCAGCATTTAATTACTAACAAACTCAACTGTGTAACAAAGTCAAGTGAGGAATATGTGTTGAGTTTTAAATTTGTCTTTGGAGACTTGACTTAATTTGATTTGGGTGATATAGTTAGGCTATATGAAGTTCACATAACACAAATTCTGTCCCAGAACAGTGGTATCCACAACTTATGTGAGGATGAAAGTTCATGTATTTGGAACTTTGAAGCAGTTGTTTTACAGATTAAGCTCATAATTCTGAGGTTTGTTTCTATTGTGTTAAAGATAATAAGGTAGATGTTTTATAATTGGTACCATCTACAAGTTAGATCAATTGCCGAGGTGAGTATCTCCAGAGAGGACGCCTTTAACACTGGAGCGGGGGGAAGCACAGCGTCCAGGAGCCTCAGTTCGGAGCGGCAAGAGTGACCGAGGGAGCCTCAAGTCCTCGACAGGACTTGCCCAGCAGCCAGCAGCTCAGCTGACGCGAGCAGCTGACTCACAGGGGGCGGCGCCAGCAGTGACGGCACCAGCCCTCAGTGAGTAAAACCCATCCCAGGGAGCGCGAACGACCAGGGCGTGGCACGTCAGTCAGGGTGTGGCGCGGCAGTTGGCGCAGGCAGGGCGAGCGGGCAGTTCGCGGGATGGTGAGCACTCACCTCAGGACCAGGGCCCGCTCTGGGAGCTCTGCCCCGGCGGTGGCCAGCGTAGGCACCCAGACAGAGCCGATGAGAGGGGAGGCTGCGGCGCAGACCTCGGAGTGTAGAAAGTGCCTCGACTGGTTTCGTGAGGCAGGGGTGCACGATGGACAGGGCTGCACTCGGTGCGCCCTGGTGGAGGTCCTCCTGCAGCAGGTGGCTGAGCTGCGGGAGGCTGTTGGAGAGCTAAAAGATGCCAGGGAAGCTGCGAGGAAGCTGGGCTGCTTGCTCCAGGCCCAAACTGCGCAGGGGCTGCAAACATCTAGCACTGCTCATATAGGAAAGAAGGAGAGCAGCAACCCAGGAAGCTGGGAATTAGTCACGAGAAAAACGAACAAAAAAAGGAGGAAGAGGACAATTAACGACAAGGGGCTTCCTCCTAAATCTGATGTCCCCACCCAGAACCGCTTTGCAGTTCTGCAGGGGGCTAATGAGAAAGCTCCCACCACACCTAATGAGCATCCTGCTGATGCACCAGTAAAGAGGATCGCTACTGGTGCCTCCAGGAAAAAGAGGAGGGTCATAGTAGTAGGGGACTCTACTTTGAAAGGCACAGAGGCACCCATCTGCTGGCCTGATCCAGTCTCGAGGGAGGTGTGTTGCCTGCCGGGGGCTCGGATCAGGGATGTTGCTGAGAGGCTGCCTGCTCTA
Source organism: Strigops habroptila (assembly GCF_004027225.2). NCBI lineage: Eukaryota > Metazoa > Chordata > Aves > Psittaciformes > Psittacidae > Strigops > Strigops habroptila. The sequence continues at coordinate 82,475,099 of NC_044278.2, forward strand.
GTAAGTCCTGCTGACTATTACCCCCTCCTAGTGGTCCATGTGGGTGCTAGAGATATAGATAGCAGTAGCCTGGAGAACATTGAGAAGGACTACAGAGCCCTAGGAGAGGTGGTTAGGGGCTCTGGAGCTCAGGTAGTTTTTTCATCGATTCTCCAGGGCAAAGGGGAGGACCTCAAAAAAGCTAGGCATGTCTGGCAGGTTAATAAATGGCTAGAATGCTGGTGCCATAGTCAGGGGTTTGGTTATTTAGAACATGGGGCTCCATTTGGGAGGCCAGATCTACTGGAGGCTGGTGGAGCTGGTCTGACAAAGAAGGGGAAGAGCTGTTTTGGTAGGAGGCTTGCCAGGCTGGTCAAGAAAGCTTTAAACTAGATGTGTTGGGGGAGGGGAGAATTGATCCATCCCAACACTCCTGGTCAGTTGCCAGCACCTGTAATAAGTGCTTGGAGCAATGTAGAGATGTTCCAGCTGCCCCAGCCATTGAGTCGGCTTCATTTGGAGCTCGGCTAAGGTGCCTCTATACAAACGCCCATAGTATGGGGAACAAGCAAGAGGAATTAGAGATGTGTGCAAGGCTACGGGAATATGATGTCATTGGTATCACAGAAACATAGTGGGATGGCTCCTATGACTGGAATGTCAGAATGGAAGGTTACAGGCTGTTTAGAAAAGACAGGCCAGGCAGACGGGGAGAGGGTGTTGCTATCTATGTCAGTGATAGGCTAGAGAGTATGGAACTCTGTCTGGGGACGGGTGATGAGTTAACAGAGTGTTTGTGGGTCAGGATCAAAGGGAAAACAGCGATGGGGGACATTACGTTGGGGATCTGTTACAGGCCGCCTGATCAAGAGGACTCTGTGGATGAAGCGCTCTACAGACACATAGGAGCAGCCTCACGCTCGCAGGCCCTTGTCCTCATGGGGGACTTCAACCATCCTGACATCTGTTGGAGGGACGGTACGGCCCGGCACAAGCAATCCAGGAGGTTCCTTGATTGTGTGGAAGACAACTTCCTCTTTCAAGCAGTAGAGGAGCCGACGAGGATAGGTGCCATGCTGGACCTCGTGCTCACCAACAGGGAGGGACTGGTTGGAAATGTAACGCTCCAGGGCAGCCTTGGCTGTAGTGATCACGAGATGGTTGAGTTTGAGATCCTCAGGACGGTAAGAAGAGCGTGCAGCAAGCTCACTGCCCTGGACTTCAAGAAAGCAGACTTGGGCCTCTTCAGGAACCTCCTTAGTAAGGTTTCATGGGATACAGTCCTAGAGGGCAGGGGGGCCCAAGACTGCTGGTCGGTATTCAAGGATCACCTGCTACGTGTTCAAGAGTGTTGCATCCTGACTAGAAGAAAGTGCAGCAGGAGGGCCAGGAGACCTCCATGGATGGACAAGGAGCTGCTGAGGAAACTTAGAGGGAAAAAAGAAGCTTATAGAAGGTGGAAGCGAGGACAGGCGGCCTGGGAAGAATATAGGAGCATTGCCCGGGAAGCTAGGGACCAGGTTAGGTAAGCTAAGGCGCAGCTAGAATTAAGTTTGGCAAGGGATGTAAAAGATAACAGGAAAGGATTCTATAGATACATAGCAAATAAAAGACAGACTAGGGACAATGTAGGCCCTCTCTGGAAGCTATCGAGAGAACTGGCTACCATGGATTTGGAGAAGGCTGAGGTTCTTAATGACTTCTTTGCCTCAGTCTTCACCAGCAAATGCTCTGACCATACAACCCAAGTCTTGGAAAGCAAATGCAGGGACTGTGAGAACGAAGACCTTAGGCCCACTGTAGGAGAGGATCAGGTTCGAGACCATCTTAAGAACCTGAATGTGCACAAGTCCATGGGACCTGATGAAATCCATCCACGGGTCCTGAAGGAGCTGGTGAATGAAGTTGCTAAGCCACTGTCCATCATATTCGAAAAATCCTGGCAGTCAGGTGAAGTTCCCGATGACTGGAAGAAGGGCAATATAACCCTCATTTTCAAGAAGGGGAAGGTGGAAGACCCCGGGAACTACAGACCAGTCAGCCTCACCTCTGTGCCTGGCAAAATCTTGGAACAGTTTCTCCTGGAAAACATGCTAAGGCACATGAAAAACAACGAGGTAGTTGGTGACAGCCAACATGGCTTCGCTAAGGGGAAATCCTGCCTGACCAATTTGGTGGCCTTCTATGATGGAGCCACTGAACTGATGGACAGCAGCAGAGCAGTTGATGTCATCTACCTGGACTTGTACAAAGCGTTCGACACTGTCCCGCACGACATCCTTGTCTCTAAATTGGAGAGACATCAATTTGATAGATGGACCACTCGGTGGATAAAAAACTGGCTCGATGGCCGCACGCAAAGAGTTGTGGTAAATGGCTTGATGTCCAGTTGGAAACCTGTAACGAGTGGTGTCCCTCAGGGATTGGTGTTGGGACCGGTCCTGTTCAACATCTTTGTCGGCGACATGGACAGTGGGATTGAGTGCGCCCTCAGCAAGTTTGCCGACGACACCAAGCTGTGTGGTTCGATTGATACGCTGGAGGGAAGTGATGCCATCCAGAGGGACCTTGACACGCTTGTGAGGTGGGCCGATGCCAACCTTATGAAGTTTAACCAAGCCAAGTGTAAGGTCCTACACCTGGGTAGGGGCAATCCCAGGCACTGCTACAGGCTGGGCAGAGAAGAGATTCAGAGCAGCCCTGCAGAAAAGGACTTGGGGGTGTTGGTTGACGAGAAGCTTAACACGAGCCAGCAGTGTGCGCTTGCAGCCCAGAAAGCCAATCGTATCCTGGGCTGCATCAAAAGAAGCGTGACCAGCAGGTCAAAGGAGGTGATCCTGCCCCTCTACTCTGCTCTCGTGAGACCTCACTTGGAGTACTGTGAACAGTTCTGGTGTCCTCAACATAAAAAGGACATGGAGCTGTTGGAGTGAGTCCAGAGGAGGGCCACGAGGATGATAAGAGGGCTGGAGCACCTCCCATATGAAGACAGGCTGAGAAAGCTGGGGCTGTTCAGCCTGGAGAAGAGAAGGCTGCGTGGAGACCTCATAGCAGCCTTCCAGTATCTGAAGGGGATCTACAAGGATGCTGGGGAGGGACTCTTCCTTAGGGACTGTAGTGGTAGGACAAGGGGTAATGGGTTCAAACTTAAACAGGGGAAGTTTAGACTAGATATAAGGAAGAAGTTCTTTGCAGTGAGGGTGGTGAAGCACTGGAATGGGTTGCCCAGGGAGGTTGTGGATGCTCCATCCCTGGCGGTGTTCAAGGCCAGGTTGGACAGAGCTTTGAGCCACGTGGTTTAGGGCAAGGTGTCCCTGCCCATGGCAGGGGGGTTGGAACTAGATGATCTTAAGGTCCTTTCCAACCCTTACGATTCTATGATTCTATGATTCTATGACTTCAGTTTCCAAAAATTTTTGGTGACTAGGTCTGAGACTACTTTTCTTAAAAGGAAAACTTAGGGTGTTGGGTGTTTTTATGTATTAACATGGATAAGAATAATGTAACATGCAATAGTTCAAAACCATGTGAAAGCAATGGCTAAAACTGGAGTCGAGCACTGAAATGCCAAAACAAAGGCTGTTCCTGCATCCTAAAGTCTGTCCATTTCCATAAGGATTTTTATTTACATGGTTGATGGCCTTTTTTTTGCCCCTACATCTTTTTCATCTGACAACTTCTGGCCTTTCTGAACTTGAACACGAAAACTAACTCTGAATTTGTAAGGTAGGGTTTTACACACAATGGTATGTACAAATGTGAATTTGTTGCCAGATGTTGGAAGACCACACTGACTGAAGGAAAAAGACCTAATCCAGAGTACATGATGTGACCACAAATAAGTTTATTTGTTGTTTTCTATTGGATTCTTTATCTCTTCTCTTTTTTTTTTTAATAGAAAAGTAAAACAGTTGCATTCAGAAATCAAATTTCTCATTTATTTGAAGGATTTGTGCTAATGTATACTTACAAGTCACTAAAAGTTAAGCTTCTGTGAAATATATTTTCTCTAAAAAAAAGGTGAAGGACAACAAACAATTATCAGTAGTTTTGGTATTCATGTAAATTAACATAAATGTCTACTGAGTTTAGAAAGTTCTAGATTAAGCCCAGCAGCATGTAAGATTTAATTGACATATCTGCTGGTAAAGCACAGGTCTTACCTGTTTTGTCTGTTCATCTCAGACTGAGCCAATTATATGACAGCAGAAGGCTCTGAAAGGGTTTGCAAATTTTGCAAACAAACTGTAAATTTTGAAAGAGTGCAAAATCACAGAAGTTTCTTTCCTACTTTCTAGTCTGCTTCACACAACAAGACTTTTTTAAAGCAAAGTTCACTTTTGTTCCGAAAGCATATAAAATATATATTTTTATATGGTATATGAATTATATGTGTATGTATATGTATAATTCTCATTTCCTTGAGACGCATCAAGTCTTTTAGGCTTTCTACCTGATAGCGACTTCCTTTAATCATATATGATGTTACAAAAAAATTCTAAATCAAGTTTATCTACAGTGATTTCTCCAATATTCTCTGAAAGTGAAAATTCTCACAAAAATAATGACCAAAATGTGGTCACCTCTGGTTAGAAGTACACTAACACTGCACTTCTCAGCATTTTAGGGTGTGAAGCAAAACAATAGATCTTATTCAGCTAAAATTGTGAGAGGAATTTAGATAAGCAGAGGGTAATTATCTAGGTTAGAATTTGGCCGCAACACAGAGCTGACACCTCCTATCAAGAGGTATGTAATCACACTGCCTGATTTTCTGCAAGAAACTCTATATGGAGCAGTGTTAATTTTCAATGCTCTTGTGAACAGTGTTTCACAATGTATGTTATTCAAGACTCCCTGAAAATTCCCTGTAACTGCTTTTAAGACATTTGCTTTACTGCAGAGAGTTTTTTTCTGAGAACATATTCTGAAAAGCACTGACAGCCTCTTCAGCAGAAGAGCCAGGATTGTCAGCCATTGATGTAAAAACTTGAATCTGCTTTGACACCCCAGAATAAGCTTCTGGCAATGTTATGTCTTTCTTTTAGATGTTTGGATAAATCACACAGCTCAGAAGCTGCATCATACATTATGCCTAAGTTATAAACAAATGCCACTGAGGTAAGGATATTTCTCAGTCCAATGTACTGAATCTCTAGATGTCACTTAGCTGCATCAGTGAAATGTTTGCTCAAGGCTTGGCTCTGTTTCAAGCAGCTTACATAGATCTTCCATGAGACCCAACTAAATAGATGTATTATTGCTCACTCCTTTCTTAAGCACCTGCATTTCTCTGCCAGCAGCACAGTGTTTGAAGCTGTTGTTGATCCAGAGGAGATCTTTTATAAAAGAGAAAGAGAGAAGAGTTTGTGTCAGGGATTGGTGCTGTTCTGCCTCTAAGCTCAGTAAGGCTTACAGTCATGACAAGTGAGAACTTTCTTTCCCTATGGCTGTCCTTGCCTGACACCTGATCACTGTGGATTCCTCCCTTCATGTGGTTTGTGGTCGTTGGCAACTCAGCCAGACTGAAATGGAAGATCCATGTAGGTGTAGTGGTACTGTTGAAATATTCATGAGCTCTGTGACAGGCTTACTTCTCTATCTAATGACTGTTTAACTTTTCTGTTTGCTCATTTGAGCACCAACTGTATTGTATGTCTTTTCAGTTCTGGAAGGCCCAAAGCTTCAGTGTCTGCTCCTAGTCAGGCAGAGGTTTGGTGAAAGTAGTGCTGGAATGGTCTTGCAATAAAACCACTCTGAAGGATGGTTGCCAGGGCAATGAACTGTATGGGAAAGATACATGAAATCTTATCTTTCTTCCGGTTTAAGGGGCCTTTTCACAGCCTTGAAAAGTGTGTGTATGTGAAACAAATACGAGGCACAAAACTACCTTCCCCACTCAGAGATCTAAATTCTTTTTCTTTTTTTTTTTTTTAGCATGGTTTTCATTCTCTTTAAATTTGAGTATTCAAAAGTTGTATTTTTCCATGTTTGGTGGAGTGGGCATCACTGGGAGATGAGATTCATCTCATTTTGCATGTGTGGCATCTGCAGTGAATTCTGCTTTGGATGGTTTTTTTCCATTCACTATAAGAGGATATTCAGACTAATCTAGTTATATAGGCTGTAACTCCTAAATGATTAAAGTTATGCACCATGAAAAGCACCTATGGACATCTGAATTACTATTATCATTTTTTAAAAATGTTATAGTGCTACCCATATATATATATGTATTCCAAGATGCTGGAACACATGTCTCTCACTTGGGTAAATTCCACCACTGGTGCTTGTATCAAATCCATCACAACTGACACCTAACAGCTACCGAACACTAAACTGTTTAGAAACTGTGGCCCCACATGCTGCCTAAACCCATTATTTATCCTAGTTACATCATACTGTAACCACAAATGACACAAAACACGCTAACTATGATGTATTGTTAACAAAATAAAGCAAAATGTTTATTACCTACATTTCTATTTCATACTTTGGTTCACCCAGAGTGATGCTTTGTGACTTCTTCTGAATTTGATATTTCTACTGTTGCCAGATGCCCTGCTTCTGGGAGACAGGCTGGGAAGTTTGGAAGTGAGGAAAAGAATGAGAACTCCAAAGGCGAATTAATGAATGCTGGTATTCATCTGGCACATAATACCACAGCTGCCTACCTTTTCTTATGACCTTTCTCAGATAGTAGATTTCAAACACATGAAAGAACATATTTGTTTCTTGCTATATATGGTAAGTTTTGCTGAATATCAGATTTTAGGGGAAATGGGAAACAAAAAAGTTGCCTCTTCTAAATTCAGCTATCTGTAAGGGAGGCAACTAGTTAAAGTCAGCATCCATTCTCTCTGAAGTTTAATGGAAAGAGCTATAGATGTCTGAAGCAAATCTCCTCAGAAGCTCATTTATTCCACCTAGATTAGAAACTTGTATGGAAGTTGGACGTTCCATTCTCTCTGGGTTAACAACAAAGGATGTTAAGGCAGTTCAGTTAGTTAGGCTAAACATCTAACTTTTTGATGAGATAAAGTTAAATGGCATGAATGTCAACCCTACCTGTATCTGTTGTTTGGTTTCCTTTGAGGGAAAGTGGTTCAGAGACTTACAAAACTGTTGAAGAATGTGGGAAAGGCAAAGGAAGCCAAACCAGGCAATGGCATGATGATGACCAAAAAGCATCGAGAGGTAGTGAGTCAAGTAATAAAAGATGATAGATCCCAAAAAAAAATAAAATTAATATATAGAACATTTTAAACTTGGTAACGTCAATGGGTATTTTGTCATTAAGACAACCTTGTGAGACAATAGAAGCACCCCAAATAATTTAAAGACAAATACCGAAAGAGAAAAGAGACATCCAACCCTTTTGTTGACTCTTCAGAAAATAAAAAATTACTCAGGGTTTGGGCAGGAAAGGGTAACACCATTCACTTCCAGATACCCAGCTAAATGATGTTACAATAAAAATCGGAGGTTTCCTAAATAATGCCAGGGAATTTCCAGAACAACTCAGACACACATGACTGTGTTTTGTTTACTATAACCAGAACAAGTTGATGAGTTTTGGAAAAGAACTGAAAATAAACCAAAACTAATGATGGCAAGCTTTCTTTCCTGTATTAGGAGTGGGTAAGAAAATCAGGGGACAACAGCCCTGAAGACTGTAAAATGTCGACAACAAATTTGTGTATGATTGAGACTGCTTGCTTTATTTGGCTTCAATTTAAGCAAATAATAATAATAAAAGAAACTGGTTCAAATTTGGGGTTTCTAAGAATAATTTTTTACTTGGTTTGGTTTGCTTTGCTTTGCTTGCTTTGTTTGTTGGAAGAAGGTGAGATGGTAGTCCTAAAATCAGATCTGACATTTGCAAGGAGTCATACTGCATGCACTGTAAGACTCTCACAGAAGAAAGTGTGGAGGAAGATGGAATTACATTGAAACATGTAAAGTATCAATGAAGTGTTTATAAATATCTGTAAAAACCAGACAAGACAAACCAAAGGTATTTATTAATTCTGAACTAGTGGGCACAGCTGAAACAGTCTGGAGTGATTCTTGTAAGTGAAATAAAATTGAATGTGGCCCCTCAAGTAGAAAGGTAAGAAGAGAAGATATGGAGAATAACGTCATAGGTCAAAACACAGTGCCAGATGGGAAGACTGCTGTGACAGGAACATTTTTTTGCATAAAGTTATTAGCAGCAAATAAATACATAAAAATAAATAATGACAATGTACTTCCACTGCAGACCACCATACAGGAGGAGACGAAGAACTTAAAGCTGCTAGCTTAGCTCTTGAGAGATAGTCCATAACACTTAAAAGAACACAAAAAAGAAAAGAAATACACACAATAAGTTTATACAAGTCAGGGAATTTCAAAGGCAATACAAGGGTTTATAAAGTATATTAAGATTTGACATGCTATAGAGAAAGTAGAGGGATACTTAAGGGGAAGATACTTGCATCCTGACAGCCTCCTGTACCTATTCATGATTTGATTACAGAATTGCATTTATGCAATACTGTAATTGCATAAATTGCATTTATGCAATACTGTAATCAAATGGGATTAAATATTTATACAGCAAGATATTTCTCTTAGTACTGACACTGGGAGTGGAGGCAAGGTGCTGAACTTTATAAATTCCAAACATTATTAGGGTACAGGCATTCCATGTGCCGATATTTGTGTATATGACCACCAAGTGCAGCCCTAAATCCTGAGCATAATGCCTCTTTCCTAGGATCCTGAGTGCTCTTGGACCCCCACACTCAAAAGTTCTCTATCGTGTGAAAATGAGCTGAATTGTATATTGATATTTATTCAGCATGAACACGGTTATAAACATGCTGCTGCTATTTCCACTTCCCCCAAATGAGATCACTGTTGGCTTCCTTGAGCATCAACTCTGCTTCAGCCTAAAATGAGGCAGGTGAGCTTAAAACCTGGAGCAGACATGCAAAAGCCATCACGCAACCGCACAGCAGGCTTGGCTAGCATGTGGCCACCAAAAGCACAGCTGTGCAACTGAGACTCTGACTCCCTGCACAAAATACTTCTCTGGAACAAACAAAAACCTCTTGGTTGGCACAATTCTCACCTGGGAGGCAGCAGCTACCAGCTGAGAGGCAAATCCAGAGCCTGCTGCCCTCCTCCAAGACATGTGCCTGCCTGTATCCTAATCTGGAAACAACAGTGGTAGGTTGCTCGAGGTCACACATGCAGAGTAATCACAGAGAACTATTGCAGTGCTATGGAAATAGTCCAAAGGAAAGAAAAGAGAACAGTAGATGAAATGCATGCAAATTTTGGTTTCCTATACAAAAACCAGCGTAGAAAATATTTTCAGCCAGGACCGTTATCATGTGAATTATGAGCTGTGTGAAAATTACGTATGTGGCAGCTAATTGATGTCAATTTTTCCTGATATGGGGAAATATCTTATGGAATATTGGTGGAATTTAGGTTCAGTCTTCTATCTAACCTTTACATTAATAATTTGGAAGACACAATAAATTCACGGAGAGGATTAATGACAAGGACAGAAGAGCAATAAAAGGCATCCCAGAGAGATTAGGGTAGAAAACAGCAAAGTCAATTACATGCTGAGCTGGTGTGAATTAACACGAGCAAAACAGTCTGAAATACCAATGCCATGTGGAAGACAGAAACTGAAAGGATTTTATGTGGGGTGAAGAAGCACACTGAATGTGAAACTGAACTGTGATGTGATAGCCAAAAAATGCCATCCATTTTAGAATGAAGCACCTCACCACAGAGTATGAAGATAGTACTTCTTTTCACTAGGACTGTGGCGTGATCCCATCCACAGTACTGCATTCCTTTGTGGGTATCTTATTATCAGAATTACAGTCTGGAAAGAGCCAAAGTAATTAGGAAACAAGAAATTGTTGACACTGTGTGGCGGGGGTGGAAATTAGTAAGCTAAATGTGGAGGCTTAGGTAGCAATGTTTAAAGGAAGAACATAACACATTAAAAATGTCCTGGAATTGCCAGGGGTGAAAAAGAATTGGCTGATACAAATCCTGGTGCAACTGAGCTAAGGCTGCAGGGAAAAAAAAAAAAAAAATTAGATACATGCAGGCAAAATAACCAGGTATATTTCCTGCCAATTGTCTCTATTAGGTTGTCTTCCAAGGGAAGCTTTTTCACTTGGGACATTAAAAAGTGGATTGGGCAGAATTCTGTGAGATGTATTATTTTATGTAGTGGTTTCTGCCACTAATATGGGCCAAATATATCAAGACTGCATACAGTTCCTGATGCTATTAGAAGCAGGTATTCAAGCACAGAATGCGTCTCTGTGATTCTTCTATGGTGTTCCTCAGTGGGGTGCCCTTGCATTTACCATTTCCTGCAGATCTTTGGTCTTTTCAATGGCATGTAACTGGCTGTAGGGATCAGCGAATGCAACATTTCTGACTGGCTTGTTTTTAATGTGAGATTTCTAGCTCAGAGAGTGGGACCATGTTTGAGTATGTGCTGTTTCCAATTCACTAGACTTATTTGCAGTTTATACCCTGTGTTTGGTTAAGAATGTTCTCAGACATTATTCTAAAATGTTATTAATCCTTTTCATTACTGTTTTTAATCATTGTGGGTACATACCATGTGCCAAGAATAGGCTGTGAGGTTTAGTTTTCTTGCTTGATAGTTTAATAATTCTCTCTTGAATAAGAGAATTTGCTTTCAGAAAGATTTATCAGGTTAAAAAAAGGTTTTGATTTAATATTTGAAGATGGAGTTAGCCTCCTGCTGTGCTTTAAGCATTTGAAAACCTGCTGCAAAGTGGCATTTCAAAGACAGCTTAATATTAAATTCAGTTTGCAATATTCATATCTAATTGTTGTAAGACTCGTTGTTCTGTTAATAAATGGCTGAATAACAATGTTATTCTGTTTGGCTTTCACATGCATTTTTAGACCTTTGTTAAAGGACATTGTTCTTGCAAAGGCTTTCCTCAAAGCAAAGAAAAACATTTACATATACAACAGATAAACTCCTACAGCTTCAGAGCAGTCTGGGTGTTTATCATCTTGTGCAGAACTGATTTGAGTCTTATTCTGCTCAGCTATTCTCAGAGTACACATTGTATTCTCATTTAAGCATTGGCTAGTTATGTTATCCAAATCACTACATTATGAAAATAAAATATCCAAGAATATGAAATAATATTAATAGGAAAATATGCCATTTTTTATGAACGGCATGCAATCTAGTCCTCCATGTTTTCTTCTACGGCAGAGGTAATGTAATAAAGAATTTTATATGACTTCAGCACTGATGTTATTGCGTGATTTAAAACCATTTTCACGTTGTAACTCAGCTGTTCTGAATTTTTAGAGATTGTTTTTACCAATATTACTGAAAATATCAAGAGAGTAGTTGCAGAAGTGACACTGGCTACTTGCTTCTGTTGGACAGCTTTTATCTGGCATAAAACTGTTAAGCATACAGTCATTATGAATCATTAATAGCCTGACAGCAAAGTTGACTGCAGTGGGAAAATCAAGTCAGTTTTATTATTCATTAAGACATTCCTGAAGGAGCTAACTTTTCACAGAAAGAATAGACAATAGAATTATAATATTTCATACTTATGAATGTGGTCATGTGTTAAAATACTTTGCCTTCTTATAATCAGATTTTTTTCAGTTACTTATGCTAATCATTTTAGTAACATTTTTATTGCATGCACTCTGCTTAATTCAAAACCTGTCTTCCAGGATATTGAAGTAATGTCTGAATTTCTTTGTAATAGTTACATTATACACACCTTCCCATATTAAATTTTAGTTTCTCAAAGGAATTTTATAAACTAAAATTAGGCCAACTATGAATTTACACCTAGTCTGAACACAGTGCCTCTCATTCCTCTTCACACAGGTTTTACTGTTTCCCAAACAGAAAAAATCACAGATTTTGAAAAGATTTGTAGAGTTAGATGCAGAATGAGGTCAGGGAAAGTTCTTCACTGTGAGGGTGGTGAGGCCCTGGAACCGGTTGCCCAGAGAAGTGGTAAGTTCTCCAACCCTGGCAGTGTTTAAGGGTGACATGGTCTAGTGTGAGGCGTCCCTGCTCATAGCAGGGGGGTTGGAACTAGGTGATCTTAGGTTCTTTCCAACCCAAATTGTTCTATGATTCTATGATTCTATATACCAATGGCTCAATGTACACTTTCCAATAATGACAAGAGCACTGAGGAATTTAAACTCTTCCCCCCCCCCTTTTTTTTTTTAATATGTATATTTTGGCCTCCTTTTATATGGGGTAGTAGCAGCAGGTCTCAGGTTAGAGCCAGAGAATTAATCTTGGAGTAAGGTGTTGTAGAGATATTTCAGCTGTTCTTAGAGTAAAATTTACATTTCCCTGAGATTTGTGAATTCAACCTAATTTTTAGAGATACTTTGGATACCTGTCTATGAATACGGTCTGTAATGTTGACTCAGACTTTAAGTGCCTATATGAGAGTGAAACATGCCCCCCTCCAGAATTCTGTCTGTTTAAGCCATGTACTCATTCAGCATCCCAATCTCTTCATTTTGCTTTCTTCAGAATGTGGATTTTTATACATCACAAGGAAAACTAGAAGTCTAAAGTGTTTTGATATTTTTGGTCATAAACATTGAAATGGATATTCCTTGCTCACAAAGAGAACAAAAATGAACTTCATGGATCAGATTCCCCCATATCCATGCACAAGAAACAGTGTTTTACTCCCTGTTTTTCAGCTGGTACAGTTTCTAAACTTGGCTGGGAAGATGAGCTTATGTGACTGTGCAGAAAAACTTAGTTAAAAGGAGCAAGCAAATTCAGAGGTGCTCCGTCTTAGATATTAACATCACAGCTTGGGAAATCCAGTGTTATCACCAAACTCCTTAGATTGTTCAAGAGTGGCATTTCAAGATAAGGCTTATATGAAAACAACATGATTCAAAACATTGCCTGTTATAAAGGTGCATTCGGAGCAACCAGAACTAACCTATCTAGAATTGTAAGTGCTGAATACCTGCTTGCAAAGTTTGGTTCAATCAAACTGTTGTAAAATAACACTTTAATATTAATCTAAGTAATCTTCTGGTCTACAGAAGATTCCGTCAAAGGCATAGAGACAGTGCTATTCATAAGCCAGAAAGACAGCACCAAAATTAGAGAAGTGATACTAAAACAGCACTACGGAAAAACTAACACATCCTGAGAACAATCTGTCTTCAAGTAGGTTCTGAATTAGAATCACGGAATCATAGAATCATTTAGGCTGAAAAAGACCTTGAAGCCAAACCATTGACCTAGCACTGCCAAGTCCACCGCTAAACCAAGTCCCTAAGCACTGCGTCTACATGTCTTTTAAATACCTGAAGGGATGTGGGCTCAACCACTTCCCTGGGCAGCTTCTTCCAATTCTTGACAATCCTTCCTGGGAAGAATTTTTTTCCTAACATCCAGTATAAACCTCCCCTGGTACAACTTGAAGCCATTTCCTCTTGTTCTAGTGCTTGTTACTTGGGAGAAGAGACTGACACCCATCTCACTACACCTTCCTTTCAGCTAGTTGTAGAGAGCAATAAGGCCTCACCTGAGCCTCTTTTTCTCCAGACTAAACAACCGTAGTTCCCTCAGCCACTCCTCAGGAGTGTGTATTTGGCCATGTGAGTGAGTGGAAAATGTGTATATTAGAGATATTATGCAACAAGAAACTGCTAGACTTGTGGAAGACATTGCTAGAAGGTTAATGATACCTTAGTCATCAGTGACATTGGGATTATGGGCCTGAGTGACAGATAAGATGCTAGTATGCTTCACAGTGATTAGAAAGAAGATAAAAAGGGAGAGATTGCGAGAGGAGAATATCAGTGCTATTTCAACCATGTTCTGTCTTTGTTCCCTATGCTTAGGTGAAGAGGTCTCACTGCCTCTTACTACTCCACAGTGTACCTCTAACAGCTCATCCGGCTCCTTCCCTTTAATCATTGGCTTTATTCTTTCATCTGCATTTTTAGGCAGTGTCCCACCCCTCTCACTCATTTCCCACGTACCTGTCAGAAAGCTGCTTAGGTTCCTGACCTGTCAGCTTCTAACTCCACTGGCACTTAAACTCCATCTGTGCCTCTCTCACTGTTTCCTGTTGTAAGATTTAAAAAAAAACTTTTTTTTTTTTTCCCGTTATTTACTCCAGTATATCCAACAACTGCTTTTAACAAAGTTCCTCCCATACCTTAATTTGGAAGTGCCTTGAGAACTGCTATGTTCAAGACACAAATGTAGGCACATGATATATACAAATCTGTGGAGCAGAATGTAAATCCTCAGAACAAAATCACTGCTTTATTGCTGGTGTCATCCAAAGAATCTATAAATCTGGATTTTATATCTTCAACACATAAGTAAAACCTGGCCTGTATTTGTTTTTAACATACCTTCATTCTAATCATTCCTTACACTAACTGTAAGAGTCCCATACTTGACAGCTAGTTTAGCATTAGACAACAACAGAATATTTCATTTCTGTAAGTTTACTTATCTTGTTAAAATTTGTATTTGCTGGTAAAATACTGAGAAAGGCTTTTAATCATTTGCAGTCAAAATGCCAGACAAGTTTTTATGTCAAGAATTGGTAAAGTCAAAGATTCTTTTTAAGTATTTAAAAAAAAAATACATGTAAGATATATTTTCATACAGCTGGAAAAACAATAAAACATATAGCTTTAAAAAAAAAGGAATAATTAAAGATAAAGTTTGCAGCTCCATGGGATTTTGCTCCACACAGCTTGTGTGTGTGTGGTGGGCTGGGTTAAGCAAAGCAGACGGGAGGATTTTCAGGCCTGAGAGAAGAGAAGAACCTGAAAGGAGGAGCGGCCTGAGATCAGCTCCTGCAGGAATCACATCAGAGAGAATGCAAGCAGGATGGAAATGGGAACTACCATATGGTGCCAAGCACAAACATATATGAAAAGTCTGTGAAGGACTGAGGAGGAGGCTGAAGAGGAGGAGGAGGGAAAAAAAATTAGTTGAAACATAGTTCTTTCTGTTGGCAAAACAATCTTCTCCATAGAATCTTCTCTCAGCCCCAGCTGTTTCTTCACTACTGCTCCACTGTGATTGCTCTAAGACCTGTATGGAAAAAGCAGTGAAACTATTTGTGGTACCTTTATTATTAATAATAATATGTTATCCATTTGTAGTTATAGGCCATCCATGCCCAGGAGCCTCTGGGCGCATAACAAAATATAACTAAAACACAGCTTAGTTTTAAAAAAGGCAACATGGCCCAATTAATTCCCCAATTAATTAATTTATTCTACATCGCTTTGAATTTTGGTCTAAGGATTTTATGTAGGACATTAAAAAAAAAAAAAAAGAAAAAAAAGAACAGTTCCACTGACAAGACAGGTAATTATTTTATTCAATGATTTTTCTGAATGCAATGCTATTAATAGCTGGATCACTAGTGGGGGGTCCAAATTCTGCCCTGAGGTAAATCCAGAACCATTTCACTGACTTCGAGGGAAATTACTTCTTTACTGGGATCAGAACTGGGCTGTTAAATCATAAGTGCCCAGTTATTCATAGAGCTGAACTAAATTCTTGTTTCCCTTTTTCTTCCTTTTTTCTTTTTTTTTACCTTTTCTTCAGATATAGAAGCTAGCTCTAAATTACAAAACCAAACCTGATGTACGTAAGATAATATGGGTATAGTTCCCCTTCTAAGAAAAAGAAGAGAAATAAGCTCCCTCCCAATTCCTTGAGAAGCATCCACAGGCCCTGTCTATGTCCACACGGTTCTGTAAAAACACAGCCAGGACTTGGCAAGACCTCAAATACAGTTCACATTGTCAGAAAATGGATGACATATGAAAGGTAAGAGGATGAGGACAAGGACAGGCAAACATGTTAAAATATTTAATGTTAAAGGTACAAGACTTCACATCTTTTCTCCTCCCCCCAAAACCAAAGCTTCTCAGACATTTGTTACAATTACATCATTAAGTATCACATGAAAAGTTCGCATATGCTTTAATTAGCCTTTAGATGTTCTGAAAGAGAAAAGGATTTAGGTTTTGGGATCACTGTGCCCCTACACTAACAGGCTGGTGGACTCCTCATTCCTGTGAAGGGAGGGAAGAGGTGGGGAATGAAAGCTAGCCTGCCCGTCTTCTTGGACGGGAATTCACACCCATTCAGTGCTTTCATGCGCCCTGTTATGTTTAAATAAGGCCTCATTATCGGGTAGCAATAATATTACCTGTTTGCCATAATTTACTTCCTTGTTTTGAACATGGATCACCAACATGCTTAGACTAACACTGATAAACAGACATCACACTGAAAGGGAATTTGTGCCTTGTACATCCTTGAGAGAATGGGCATTAGCTTTTTTCTGTTGCACAGAGAAACTTTGCGCCATAAGGTATTACCAGGTAGTCCTGCATTTTCTGTCATATGAAATGAAACATGTTTGTGGCACACTTTTTTCACCTTAGCAGAAACAGACGACCTTCTTTTCATTGCTAACATCTTTCATTCCTTTCCATCGTCTGTATGCTTCCTTAATACAGATAGTGAAAATAGTCTACAACCCCCCGAAATTCAAATTGGAGAGGAAATGTGATTTAATAACTTGTTAACTTGGGACTAGAAAAATTCATTTTCCAGCATTATTTTAGAGTGTTCAGGTGACCTTGAACAAATCCCTCTATCCCTCTCTTTGTCTAAATTCCCCATTTATATAAAAAATTATTTGGATGTTCTGAAGGGTGTCACTTCTCACTGTAAGGATAAGTACAAAACCATTCTAAAGCTCCAAGTGAAACAAAGTAGAGTATCTGAGCAGCAAATATTTGCAAAAGAACAATTTAACTTTCAAGTATACTCCTTCCTCCCTCCCTTCTCATCTCCAAAGTTTTAGAAACAGGAGAGTTAGTAAGAATATCTCAGTTGTAGAATTAGATCTTACCAATAATTTTATAAAAAATGGTCATGTATGAGGCAGATTTAAATCTACATAAAAATAAATGAAGATGTTTTCTCTGTTAGTTGTTTAAAAACCACTGCAGGCACTATTTATCAAAAACAAACTGCAAAGGAATTTTCTACCACTCGTAAATTTAAACATGAAAACAAAAAAAGCTTAGTTTTAGTTTAGGTTGGGGTTTTTTTTTCACGTTTAAATTTATCAGTGGTGGAAAAATTGAAAATGTATTTTTCACTACATAAAGCCTACTGTAATCACCAAAGCTACAAATCTGTAGAATGCAAACTATACTGAAAACAAAAGAAGAGTTCCAAAACCTCATTGACAAGGAGTCCAGTCATTATTTAACTGTAAAACAGGACAGGAGAATCTATGTTCAGCCCACTGGGGGCTGAATACAGTCTGTAACTGTATTTCATTATAGTCCATAACTGCATCACTTTGGAGGAGTTATTATATTTCAGAACATTACAGAGTACTAATATGTAGTCCACCAAAACTGTTTGAAAGACAGGGGAAAGCCACCCTTGAAGTAAATAATACTGAATAAATATGTAGAGAAAAACGTATTGTGTGAGTAAATATAGAAATCTCAAATAAATACGCAGGGTGTGCCACAGCTACTACACAATGCTTCCAATCCAAATAATGTGTTGTGTTGAGTGGGGATTGTGAGACCTGCTATGATGCTTTTTTTTTTTGCCAATTATTTTTATGGGAAAGATTGTTATGATATTGGTTTATTGCAGAGAATGTGTGCTGAACTCACTCTGGAATTTGTGTTGTGACATTCTAAAACTTATTTGACACTTGTGGTATGGAATTCAATGTCCTTGAGCTTTTAAATTTAATTTTTATAATACCAATGTTGTGAAATCTTTCCTGCACACCCAGTTAAACTAGTTCCTTAAACATGCAGGAGTTAGTTAATACTGTGATTTTCAAGAAGAAAATCTATGCGTTCCAAAATGAGTCTTGTGTGTGCACTACACAATTGTTTTGCAAATGATACTGTAAATATACACTGAAAATGAAGTTAATAATATTTTACTACCCTAGAGACTAATGAATGTGCTATTTTTGTGGTTGTTCTACTGTTTACTGAAACACAGGTAAATGCCCTGACCTGTTACTAAGATGTCTGAAAGCAATTAGTTGGGGTCTCAAATAAAAAGCTTTAGTATCACAATCCAGATTTTTTCATTTCCATTAACATTCCCTTCAGTTGTGAAGAATTGTGTCTAAGAAAAGATATGGGTCTGGGCTGCCTGCCAAGAGTTTTGGGTTCTTAACAGATTGTTTTTCCCAGTGGGGTCAGCTCACTTTCTGCTTGAGACGTCCACTTTTGTCTCCATTTCCTGAAACAAGTCACTTACATGCCTAACTCCTACAGCTTGAGTGCTCAAAGAAAAGAGGCATGTTGGTAGTGTTATCACCAATTGTTATCACCAATTATCAACCACACTCAAATACATTTTCAAACACTTTTAAATTATTATCTAAATGTGGTTCTCAGAATACCAGCTTGTTGCTGCAATTGCTTGCCAATCACTGCCCAGTGCCACATCTCATCAACAAACCAAGTGATCTGAGACACCATTGAGCCATATTATCAAATGGGCTGGCTTATTTTGATGAATCTCCTGGTAACTTCTCATACAGGAATTTGGACATGGATCAGACCAGGCCTTCCTGTCTAACCAGTCCCCTGTTACACCACAGGTGATCAGATAGGTGGGCTGTGGCAAACATTATCATGGTAGACCCCACTGATTTCGCCCTTGGGATTCAGTGCTTGTAACATCCACACATAAGACAAGTGTGATACAATTTAGAACTTGCACAAATTTAAAGTAGGTCACTGGAAGATGTATTCGGAGTTGATCTTGTAATTTTTTGTTCTTGACTGAACTCAGGTTGTTTGGGTTTTTAGCACCTAAAAACTTTGCATATTTTTCCAAAACTGCTCTGCCTTATGGTCCTAGAAATTAGAAGAGGAATTGGTAGACAGAGTACTTTATATCATCAGTGACAACTATGACAGAAAAGAATTTATTTCCTAATGACAGCTGCAAAAGTTGCCTTTAAAATTCCTCAGGGTATCCCTTCCTTTGGCTACTGCTTAGAAAGGATGTGGTCTTCTACACATTCTGTGCCACATTTGCCAGCTTTGTGTGGACGATCTATAATTTAAGACATCTAAGATTTCTCCTGCCATGTATGTTTATGCTCCTGAATAGGCACCACATTGTCATCCGTAAAAGAGACTATTCTCAAATGTGAGCTTTCTATTCATAAAGTACTACAGTATAAACATATGGACACCAACTTGTTGTAAGAGTATTAATCAGCTTTTTCTGTATGCACTGCAAAATTTATCTGTGTTTATGAATTTGAACACCTGGTGGATTTTTCCCCCCCTGTTATAAGGACAAGACTCAGAAGACAAAAGGAGTTTGACGTCAAACTGGGTTGTGAATACAAGTATAAATATTTGTTTCTACTTTGGAATGTTGAATATGTAACTGTGTTGAAAACATATTAATAATATAATGAAAATTTTCAGGATCAAACACTAAGTTATGTAGTGTCCTTCCAAATGTACTATCTGTTACCCAATAAACCAGGAAGTGGGCAAAGTTCACAATGAAGGTGACTTCTCTGAGAGTGAAATATATTGTCAGTGCAGACATGCGGATTTGGAACCTGAAGAGCAAGTTTTCATTTCTTTCATTTGTGGATAACAACAAAAGAACTAGTCCATCTTTAATTTTTGAAAGATGAAAAACAAACCATGACAACCACTCACGGCACATAAATAGAACATAAATGATAAATTATAAAACAGATAATTTTCTTTAGTGAATAATGAACAACAAATGCTGAAAAATTAACCATTTCATTTATGTTGATAGAAAACTTAAGAGCATACCAAACTTACTTTGTTTGAACCGCAGAAAATGAATGACAGTTTCAGCCTCCTGTTCTGGGTTAATTTGCAGTGTACTTTGCCAGTGAAATTGAAGAAGCATATATCACATTGAATATTCTAGTGATTTTTCTGAAATTCTAATTGGACTGGGAGTCTATCTGCTTCTAGAGATGTGAGCTCTATTCTTATAAAAGTATAAGTTTGTTGGGAAATTCAAACATGTATTGCATCATGTAGTTTGAAGCTTGAATAAAATGCTATGTGAAGAAAGAGCTAGGGAAACTAAGGGAATGTATCTCTATGAATTATGCATATGTGCCAATACACCATAAGGCTGTGTATACTTTAGGTGTGTATACCTCAGATGTTTTCATGTTTGGAGCACATATACCAACCATGTTTAAGGCATTTGCACCTCAAAAATATTTTTCTTTGCAGGCCTGCAGGTTATGTTTCTGTTAAACAGCAGTCAACACACTTTTTCAGCTGTATGATTTTAGTCTGTGAAGGTTGCCTCCATTTTGTCTCTTTACACAGTACGATGGTGCTGTAAGCAATATAACCTGATGCTATATGACCTATATTCAGAAAGTGTATATCCATATCCATTCCAAGACAAAGCTTTGCTCAGTGAAGGAGACAATTTCTGTAATACATACATACATATACATGAATAATGTATTTCTGCACTTAATTTACTATTTCTGCACATTCTGTTTAGGCATATGTGAAGAAAAAGGAGACAAAAAAATCTTCATCTTTCACAGAGGACAGTTGTTTCAGAAGAGGAGGGAAAGGAACACAAATTTTTCCATCACCAGGTGTACAGTCCAGTGTTGTTTTTTGTCAAAAGCTCACTTTACATTTCCCACAGAGGCTTCTGACTTCCACCTTAATGCCCCAGTATCTGAGTATGTCTGGAACCTGTGGGAACTTGGTGTTTCGTAAACCTTTCATGTTTCATAACGTCTTATGCACGCTGCAATACTTTTTGAACCAATATTAGGGGTTCAGCTAAAACCTCATTGATCACAGACACAGTGCCAAATAATCTTCAGCAGAAGGACTGAAGTAGTGTTTTAAAATTCTTTACTTTTTCCTCTTTCATCTTTACTTCTTTTTTTGTCAAAAATAGTATTTAGTTTTCATTATTTGTATCAGATGCCAACCAAAAAAACTCATCAAAAGATAAACAAACATATTTCTCCATTTCTTTCAGAGCTAGCCTCTTCATTAGAAGGTTCCTGGAGTGTAGGTCCTGACATAGCTGGTGAATGAGGCAGCTAAGGAAGGCACCCAACTGGACCTGCTGTTTGTGAACAGAGAAAGTCTTGGGGTGATGTGGTGGTTGGAAACTGTCTTGTGCATAGTAATCACAAAATAATAGAGTTTTTGATTCTTGGAGAAGTAAGGAATGGGGTCAGCAGAACTGCTAGCTTGGACTTCCAGAAGGCAGACTTTGGACTGTTTACAAGTCTGGTTGGCAAGGTCCCTTGGAAGGAACCCTGAAGGGCAGAGGAGTCCAGGAAGGCTGAGCATTCTCCAAGAAGAAAATCTTGAAGGCACAGGAGCAGCCCATCCCCATGTGCCAAAAGACAAGACAGTGGGGAATGACACCAGCCCGGCTGAACAGAGTACTGTGGCTGGAAGTCAGGAAAAAAAGAAGAGTATATGGCCTTTGGAAGAAGGGGCAGGCAACTCGGGAGGACTACAAGCATATTGTGAGGTTATACAAGGAGAAAATTAGAAGGGCCAAAGCTGGTTATCTGGCTACTGCCATAAAAGACAATAAAAGGAGGACGAAGGAGAATCTCCATCTTTTGTTGGATGCAGGGCAGAAAATAGTGACAAAGGATGAGGAAAAGGCTGAGGTACTTAATGCCTTCTTTGCCTCTTTAGTAGTAAGACCATTTGTTCTCTGGCTACCCACCTCCCCGAGATGGGAGACAGGAACAGAGAGAAGAAAGAAGCCCCCATAATATAAAGCGAAATAGTCATGACCCACTACACCACTTACACACACACAAGTCTATGGGGCCGGATGAGATCTACCCGAGGGTACTAAAGCAGCTGGTGGAAGTGCTTACCAAGCCACCTTTAATCATTTATCAGCAGTTCTGGCTTTCTGGGGAGGTCCCAGTTGACTGGAGGTTACCAAATGTAACTCTACGCTCTACAAGAAGGGCCAGAAGGAGGATCTGGCAAACTCCAGGCCTGTTATCCTGACCTCGGTGCCGGGGAAGGTTACGGAGCAGATCATCTTGAGTGCCATCATATGGCATGTACAGGAAAACCAGATGATCGGGCCAAGTCAGCATGGGTTTATGAAAGGCAGGTCCTGCTGGATTAACCTGATCTCCTTCTATGACAAGGTGACCAACATAGTGGATGAGGGAAAGGCTGTGGATGCTGTCTACTTAGACTTCAGTAAAGTCTTTGGCACCATTTCTGACAGCGTTCTCCTGGAGAAACTGGCTGCTCATGGCTTGGATAGCTGTACTGTTTGCTGGGTAAAAATCTGGCTGGATGGCAGAGCCCAAAGGGGGGTGGTGAATGGAGTTAGATCCAGTTGGTGGCCACTCACAGGTGGTGTTCCTCAGGGCTCGGTACTGAGGCCAGTTCTGTTTAATATTTGTATCAATGATCTGGATGAGGGGATCAAGTGCACCCTCAGCAAGTTTGCAGATGACATCAAGTTGGGCGGAAGTGTTGGTCTGCTTAAGGGTAGGAAGGATCCAGACAGGTTGGATCGATGGGCTGTGGCCAATCGTATGAAGTTCAACAAGGCAAAGTGCCAGGTTCTGCGTTTGGGCCACAACCACCCCATGCAATGCTACAGGGGAAGAGCGGCTGGAACGCTGCTCAATGGAAAAGGACCTGGGGTGTCGGTCAACAGCCAGTTGAATATGATCCAGCAGTGTGCCCAGGTGGACAAGAAGGCCAACGGCATCCTGGCTTGTATCAGAAATAGTGTGGCCAGGAAGACTAGGGAAGTGGTTGTCCACCTGTACAGGTGAGGCCACACCTCAAATACTGTGTTCAGTTCTGGACCCCTCACTACAAGAAAGACTTTGAGGTGCTGGAGCATGTCCACAGAAGGACAAAAAAGCTGATGAAGGGTTGGTCTAGAGCACAAGTCTTATGAGGAGCAGCTGAGGGAACTGAGGTTGTTTAGCCTGGAGAAAAGGAGGCTCAGGAGAGACCTTATCACTCCCTACAACTGCCTGAAAGAAGGTTGTAGTGAGGTGGGGGTCAGTCCCTTCTCCCAGTTAACAAGCACTAGAACAAGACAAAATGGCTTTAAGTTGTGCCAGGGCAGGTTTATATTGGATGTTAGGAAAAAATTCTTCACTGAAAAGGTTGTCAAACATTGGAAGAAGCTGCCCAGGGAAGCAGCTGATTTTCCATCCCTGGAGGTATTTAAAAGATGTATAGATGTGGTACTCAGGGACATGGTTTAGTGGTGGACTTGGCAGTGCTAGGTTAACAGTTGGCCTTAATGTTGTTAAAGATCTTTTCCAACCTAAACGATTCTATGATTATTTATAAACTTCATCTGTGAACAAAACCATCAATGTTACCTTTTACTAAGTGGCCTACATCTTTGTAGTTCGCTTTTAAATAAAGCAGACCTTGAAAACCCATGGGCATACGAATACCTACACTTTGAGTGCAGGCTGAACTGAAATGCAGCTTTCAACTCCATTCAGGTTTTCAGCTCCACCCTTTTTTCTGTAAAGAATCCAGCTGCCTGGTTGCTACCATACCACTATCAGTATTGTGTCATTTATCTGTCTCCAGCCCAGATCTATTTTCTTACCTTCAAAATTATGACATGAATAGAGAAACTCTGTCAGATTTCTGTGGTTCAAGCCACCAAAGGTTTTGCAATCATTAAATCAATCAACTAAAGTTTTGCCTGTAACAGAAATTCACTCAAGAGTGATTCCCACTGAGGCTAAGAGCCTTGTTTACATTAGCATTGTTTTTGTGGTGCAGTTTGGAGGCAGTTCCCCCATTTGCACCATGGTGTGGTATGAAGAAGACAGATTCCTTTCCAGATTAAGTACTGTCCAAGGGAGAAAATCCTGAACTTCAAACAGGAGAGACGTAAAGCTCCCAGCAAAACCAGCTCTGATCCACTTATCCACTCCCACCGTGCCCAACTCTTAGCTGAAACATAGTCAAAGGGAGTTTTTGCATGTTTCATCTGATGATAGTCTCGTATCTATGAAATCAAACAAATGGTCATTCCAAGAAACTAGAATAGATTTGAAAGTGAACTGATTAGTTATATGAAATAAATTTCTTTTGGAGCTCTTAAAAAAGACAGAACTGCTTGAAAACACAGATGATGCTTTGAGAAGGCCACTGATCTTTACGCTGTATAAATTAGAAATCCCCTCACTTATTCACCTTCTTTAGGAATCACAGGAGTTCATTTCATGTATCTACATGAGCCCTTCCAAATGATAGGGGAAATTTTCACTTTCTCCATTTCTTAATATTTTCCTGTTAATATATATTCATTACCTTCCTTCAGACTGCCTTAGGCTTACTGTCATGAAGAGCTGTGCCCTAGCACATATGCAGAGTCACCCACGTGTATGTCTCTGTAGTGGCTGTTGCTTTTTTTCATGCTTACTTGTAGCATGCATCCACTCACAGCACTAAAAATGCAGTGCTTTAAAGAGCCTCAGAGTGGAGCTCAACCACAGCCTACCAGAAATGTAGGATCAGGCACTAGCACCTTGGTGCAAGGTCACTCCAATTCCCTCCCTCTCTTTTTCTGTTTTATCCCAATGGGAATTCAACAATACAATCTTGAGTGGAGTCTTCAGACTATACCATTAGCTTATTGAGTAACTGCACCTGCTTTTAAATTTTAATGATGCATCTTTAATATGATAAATGTATTATACTTCAATGGTTTTATATGCAGGTCAAATAAACTATGAGTTTTGTTACTCTTCAAATATTACTTTCCAAAGAACAGCCTTTTAATTGTATAGCTTATGTAGTTACACATGTGCCTGGTAGTCCGAAAACAACTATGGTTCTGTACCAGTGAACACAAGCTACTTTTGACTGCAAATGGGTAGTTAATTTTTTTTGGTAACTTGAAAGCAATATTACCTAGAAGCTCATAAAGTATTTAGTCTATATCTCCCCTTGGGGAGGGGAGGTTTTTTCTGTTTGTTGGTTATAGCAGGATTCAGTAAAAAAAAAAAAAAAAGTTTTCAACATTTTGTTTGAACTGAGTTGCTAGGATATGGTTTTGATACACATAAGGTTTTCTTGTACTAGCTAGATACTAAAGGAAGAATTTCAAAACTATCATAAAAAATAATTGCTGATTTCACAGAGAGAAGTGAGAGGCTACAGTGAATAAGAAGAATTCTACCCTTTAATGCAACTACCAAACATAGTTGATCACCAAAATGCTGAAATGCAAGGTAAAAACATAGGGTTTTGCTCAGGAAATGCACATGTATAAAAACAAAAAAAAAAAATTTGTAGCTATTAGTTTTATATCACTGTTTCAAGTAAGGTGTATTTGTCTTAGGAAATATTCCCAAATAATTGTTACTGAATGTCTTGTTTATTTACTATAGAACAAATATACTTAAGCACAATTTTCTCCACCCTACCTTGTCAGATTAATTAGTGCTGACCTAGAATACTTCTGCATGGTGCAAATTAGTTGTTTGGACTTTTTGTTGATTCTCAGTAGTTGATTCTCTTTTAAGAGTTTTAATAAATGTGCCACAGGGATAAAAGTGCTTGCTTCTGGACACTTATCTTCAGGGAATTAAACTGAGACCAGAAGCTCAATTTTGTTTTAGTGTAATGAGTTCCAATTGTTGTGTTTTGGTATGTTTTAATAAGATTAATTATCCTTTGCCTAAGCTGATTCTTTCCTTCACTCCAGTGGCTAACAAAGAATGGACACTCACTGAATTACCTGAGCAAGAGATAATAGCTAGTGTAGGAATATTATCCAGCTGGCAAAGAACTAATGTTACTGGTTTACATCAGCCTCCAGGCAGAAATGGAGTCAAACATCTGTCACATTGCAGCAATTTTCATCTGGTTAATGGGCTGTCGGCTCTATATGCCAACTAGTGTAACCACAGCTTACATTAAAGTGTTTCAGACCATTTCAGGATGATTTTCAGAATAAAAAGGTCTTAACCAGGTCTCAGTTGTTGACCTTCCAGTATTCTCTATAAGTAATGGATGCAATGGAAAATACTCCCACCTTGGTAGGATTCCCTTCCTTTCCCTTCCCTTCCTTCCCATAGAATAGATATAAGATCTCTGCAAGAAAATATCTGAATTCATGAATGCCTCCAGTGCTTGAACATTTGGCAGAGGTTGCATTTAACATCTCTTTAAAGTCTAGAAGATTAATCATCTCCCTAGTCCAAGCATAAAAGTGACTACAAATGCAGCTCATTTGGTTACCATCAGGCTCTTCATAAGAATAAGGTCAGACACCTTATTGAAGGATGGTTGACTACAAAATTGCACTCAGTGACACTGATTCACTCCAGCACCTTGGTCATACCCTATCCCTCATCCCTCTGACTGTGAATGGTGCTTCTTACTTAGTCTTAGAGGGCTAATCCCAAGTATTTGAGCTGTACATTCAAGTGCCACCAAAAAATTACAAATGTCTCCAACTTTAGCTTAATTCTGAATCACAGCATGAGCAAGTTGCAACAGCAGCTGGTCCAGTGTGTCTATGATATTGGATTCATTCCCTTCATAAAATGTTTATGGAAATTGTGAACTGGAAGACTGTTTATAGATCAGAAGCGTGGGCCTGATTTGTTCCTGAGAGTTACTTGGTGAAATTTTTCATTAGGAAAACTGAAACTAGATTTCACAAAGAACTATTTTCAGTTCAAGCCACCTTCTTGCACGGTTGGAATAAATTGATTTGGAGCAAGGGAATCTGTGAAATTACACAAAATTCCTTCCTTCAAAAGTTCGGATGTGATATATGTGTGTTTTCCTCCAGCAGCCTGTATATTTTCACACTACTAATGAATGAGTGCTTAATTGCCACAATGAAGCTGTCTGGGGTTACTTCCCAGCAGAATCTCTTGCCAAGGCCAGATGGAATTCAGCTTGTATTCTGAAGCTGCTTAAAGGAAATTTGCTGGTGTTAAACATAAGTAAATAAGAGGCCCCTTCCCCCCCGACCCCTCCCCCCCCAAAAAAGTGTGGAGTTCAAGAAATGTGTAGAGCTTCCCTGAAGTCAGACAATTTTCTTCAAATCAGAAAAGTTGACAGTGGATCAATACAGTGTCTCCTGTTATATCCATAGGCAATAATCAGCTGCATTCAACCTAACTGGTTACTGAGTGCCACCATTTTCCTACAGAAAAGCAACTGAAATAGCTTTTCTCTGACATTAAGAAATCAGACGGGTTTTTTCCACCAGACAATCTTGAAGTGCCACTTTAGAGTAATATGGGTATCTGGGTTCTTTTCTGTTTCACAGAAACAGGAACTGTTCAGACTGATTTCTCCCTACAGGTTTGGGGGCTTTTTTTGTCTTAAATATTTAAAGCTTGAAAATTCATTTGGATGTGGCTACAAGACACTTACATGAAACACTAACAATGCATACCTCAGTTCTCTACTAGATTCAATTCCATTATTTCTCTTGCATTATATATAAGCCCTGGATATCCTTGGGCTTTGTGTAATAGGACTCATCTGCTCTAACAGATCCTCTGTTAGAAGTTCAGTAGAAAAATGGGGGCTTTTTTATTTTAAAATTAGGCAGGCCTTTTAAAGGTTATCATCTACATCAAGGAAGAGATGAATAGCAAGTGCTATGAAAAGTACTTTCTGTATGTGGACTAAAGGTTTACATAATATACATGACAATTTTAAAGATAACAGCTGCCTATGAGACCTACTGATTAAGTTGGTGGTAGATTTCAGTATAAATACATGACTGACTAGAGAAGATATGATGTACCAGTACAAACGCTGATTTGTCTCTGACTTACACAAACAACTGCAGAAGTACCTACCCATAATCTTTGAGTTATGTTAGTACAACACCAATGCTTTTACCAAGAGAAATTCTCTGCTAAGAGATATAAACTGTAACAAGTATCAGTGGGGTGCATGTGTCTACTGATTTTAAGGCAAAGTGAATGAAAGGAAAAGCTTTGATTTCTAAAGCGAGAAGTTGCCTGGATGTTTGAATGGGGCCATTCTGGCAGCTATTTCTCAAGCCTGCTTTCTGCAAGGCAAGAAGTGTCCTATAGTTCTCCCTATGTCAAGGGTTTAGCAGGACACCATATTATAAGCAGAATGACTTTGCTTTCCCAAAATGGAAAATGATGGTTCATCCCACAAACTGCTACTTACCTGTGTAGATATCTAGCAGCTGGGATTTACAGAAATAGGCCTAAAGCTGCTGTCCCTGGATTCCTGATTTCTCGGTTTGTTAATCTATTTCTAAATTTTATTTGAAAAATTTTGCTGGATAGTCTGACAGTCTTCCAGGTGGGATGGGGACCCTCAGGACTGCTGGCCTGTCTCCACTACAGAGCATTCAAACCCTAGGATGAGCACTGAGAGATGCATATGTATTTCTGAAAAAGAAAGACCAGGAGGGATCCTTTCCCAAGTAGTGCTTGTCGCCTGACATCTACACTGCTAACTCCCTCTCAAATGGTCTGGTATGCCTACACTACACAGCACTGGTGTGAGGGTGTGTCTCACTTCAAAGTATCTAAAATAATGTTAAATCTTTGTTATGGCTCTCTACAACAGTATTTTAATTAAAAAAAAAAAACCAAAAAACCACACAACAAACAAAGAAACAAACAATCTCCCCCCCCCCCAAAAAAAAAAAAAACAGTGTTTTAAACGAGTATCATCCTTCAAGGGGCAAGGCCTGTTGGGATGATACTGGAGGACCACATAAAATGGAGAGATCTGGACCTGATATGGATTTGCCCATTCTGTCTTTCTGGAGCAGTCACTGCTGACCAGTCCCCAGATGGTACCTAGGCTTTGTCTGCGAGAGCTAGTGAAGCTGTGCAGAGCCATGACAAGGGGGAAGCTAACAGTTAAATGGAGTGGTTGGTGAGTTGTCTAATGTTCAAACTATTTTTCTTCTTATCTTTTATTCTGCAATATAAATATTCCCTTTAGTCTGTGACTCTGAGACAGTCCAAATATTGCAGTCCATGAACTGTATGCTCTATGCCCTTGAGGTCAATCAGTGGAAACAAGTGCAAAGCCTGTAAGACACATTGTTTTGGAAACAGCATGTTCCAATGCCTCGGCAACAATGTTTTTATCAGAATTTCTCATTTATATGGAATTTGGAAAATTAAGATATTTGGTGTTCCTTAAATTGAAATTTTTAAAAAATTCTCATGGAGTGAAAGGTCTGTTTGGCAACAAGTCTTGAAAATATGGGGGAGATTTCCATTTTTTCATGTTTATTAAGAGACTATACCTTTAGAACATCCACCTAAAAATATAATGGCAAGAATATGGAGCTAGATCATTTAAGTTATATTTATGCAAAGTTCGTAGTTGTACGAATGATCACATTGGCTTGCTTGTGAGACAGAGAGATTGCAGGGTTGCATTGTTGTTTTACATACACACTTACTTTCACGAACTCTTGAATTTAGAGAAAGAGTAAAATTTTAAGCTATCATATTAACCATTGTCTTACTACATTTGCCCAAAAATTATTTCATAGTGATCTTTCTTTGAGTCTCTTACTATAAGCATGCCTGCTTATATGGTTATGATCCCATTTTATTGTAATTTGAACAACAAATAATGTCAGATGAGATTAATTCATGTGTAAATGAAATAAAAATTCAGCAACTTAAACTACCGTGAACTTTAAATAAGATCGTCTGGATTCTTTTTATTTATTTTTTATTTATTTTTTTTATTCTTTTTTTTTTTTTTTAAATTCTTCTTCACTTAACATCTGTTAGTAGCCTCACCTAGAGTTACAGTGAAAGGAAAAGGATAGGTGTCTCTGGACAGTGATTCATTCCAGCCTAAGATAGGTGTCTAAAACAGGTTGGATGATTTACCCTCTCTAGTAATGTCTATCTCTTCATGGACTAATGAAGATATAGGTGATTCTCAACTTCTGATCTAGGAAAGGCAAATAAAAATCCCAAGACTATTGCCTTCAGAACTGCTGACATGAGGATTCATACTGCTTTTGGAAAATCTGAGATCCACAAGCTGAAAAAAGTTTAAAATTGTAAATGGAGTCTGGATGACATGCTAAGACTGAACACCTGCATTTAAAGTAAGTTGTGAATTTAGTGGGAAATACTGATTTATACCCATTTGCTATACCTTGTTGTTTCTCTATGAAAAATTAAGGATGGACTTTTGGGAAAAGTAAAATATTGAGAATCCATTGTAAGCTTTTTGCTGAAAATAAATGGGATATTGGGGAGATCTTCACTTGTTATACTACTAAATGGTCTATAAGTCATTTAAGTCTTACTGGGATTTCTGCCAGTACAATACATCATTCGTTTTAATTAAAATACTAGTACTACCCAAAAGGACTAAAACCCATCAAAAATCTCAAAAAATCTTGCCCTTGTAAATGTGAGATGTTACTTTGGCTGAAGCAGGGACATGATTTTGCCCATGATATCATCCTAACAAGAAGAGACAATGTTTCATAAGGCATTACTTTAAACTTGTGTATTTCTGTATACAAACATATAATTTTTTTCAAGATGCTTTTAGAAGAACATGTTATATTTAAGCACAGATTCTTTTGTTTTTATGACTGAGTTAGTTATGCAATGCTTCTTTCCATAAGCTCGCTCCTTAAGCAAATCATATATACCCAATATATGATATCATATATACCCATATATACATTACCCAAATCACTGTATCTCAGGAACAGTGTTCTGATTAGTTTGTTTAGACACAAGAGTTTTCATAACTGCCACTGCGCATTGAGTTTCTTGTATTTGCTTTGGACAGCAAACTGCCAACTACCTGCAAATACTAACCACTTCATACAATGTTTTTTTGGCAAAAGGTCACCATGCAGAAATTCTTCTGTGAGATGTAGCAAGTCAGATTTTACACATACTATCCTCACTGGAACTAAGGCTCGAGTTTTTTATCTATAATTCTCATGAAAGTTAGAGCAGCAGAAACAGATACTCTAGTCAGATTGTTCTATTCTTTCACTATTAAAGTTTACTGCACTATTTAATTTCTGATCTTGTCAAAGACCTGTGTAGCTCCTACAGTTAAATTAGATCTGATCATAGGAAGAGAACATTAAGTTAGATTTTAATCTCAGTTGCATTCAGAGCAGTTCCATCAACTAAAGTTAATATATTTGCTTTTATATAAATGAGTTTAAATTCAGAGTCTTACTGTTTGTTTTTATTTTTGGAAGGAAAATTTAGCAGTTCGCATTGACACCCAATAACCCTTCTTTTATCTGTACATCACTGCAGAAACAAGTGTTATTTTCTGTTCTCCTCTGTTGTTATGGCAGCATATTTTTCAAGATATCATATTAGACTGGTTCTTACAGATTCTACTGGCTTTTTTCTTATAAAAAGCCTTATAGATAACAGGTATATGTCCAGCTTGAGATAAATCAGATTAAAGAGATGAAGGCCTTGAACTGCCTCTAAAAGTATCTGGAAGCTGATACTGACATTTTCTAATTCTCTTGTTCTTCCTTCAGGCTTCATTCCCGAATACCTGTGCTTTGTTCCCCATTACCTTTACCAGATATGACTTTTTGAGTCAGTGTTCTGGATGAGACAAAATGCTCTACCCACAGAAAAACACAAAAATGCATTTGGCAGTCTTGCCCCCTATATAATATTCTTGTTTACTGACTTAAATGTGAATCTGAGGTAGATTTTAGGCATGTCTGTGACTGCTTTTCTGTGCACAATCATAAAAAGACATTCAAGAACCATACGTGGTCTAAAAACACCCTGTAATCCATGGGACAGAACCTCCCTGGCATCATGGAAAATGATGTTAGTTTACAACAAAATATGAGCAACTTCTAGCCAAGAGCTAGTTCCTGAGAGTTGCTAGTTCACAAGGAATCAAAGAATCCTCCTTATGCACATATTTTAAGGACGTACGTTGATTGGGTCATTATTCTGACACTGTCACTGCAGCCATTTATAATCACGACTAACTTAATGTATAAGTGGCATGCTGCCATTAATGAGAGCATTCACAAACATGCTCTTTTTATGTATGTCTCTCTATTTCAGTTACTGAACCATTTGCAACACCAAAGAAAAGCTTAAACTTGAAGGCAGTGAACATTCCCACCCACAGCAGTCTCAGGTCTCCTGGTTAGGGCTTTTCCTGGGAAAGTGGCTGATACAACTTTGAACTAAAGTTGTTAAATGTTAATCAAGTTACCCTTTTGTTTTTGGGTAACAGGCTTATACTCCTACGCCCATTCACAGATGCTTGTTCCCAGTCCCCATCAGAATTTCTTTCCCCTCCAACAAGCCAGCAGACTCAGCATTTCATGCAACTGTGGAAGCAAAACACTCTTGAAGGAATCGTGGGACAGGGAAAAGAGTTAGGTGGAAGAGGAAGGAGGAGGGCTCCTGAGGTGTTTTGGCAGACGATAAAATAAGTGTTTCCATAAGTAGCAGACCCACCTCAGGACATTTTGTCACTCCTCCAGCTTCTTGTTTCTTTCCTTGTCCAGTCAACCTTTAATCTTCTACTTAGGCCAACAGATGAACTGTTTGTGTGGCAGTTCTCTAAGAAAGAAAGAAATCCTTTAGGGAGAAGGTGAGAAGAATGTATTTTTCTTCGTTTGTTTGAAATTCATTACCAGTTGGGCTTACAAGACAAAATAACGATACTGGCATCATTATTCTGAACCTTACCAAACTGAATTTGTAACTGAGTTAAGATTGTTGCCTCCCTGGTGAATCCTCCAGCCACAAGGCTGTGAGATTAAATGGTACGTGCTACCAGAAAGAAAATGCTACGCTGACCTCACTTCCTTGAAAGATAGGATAGTGACACTGATTTTCTGAAGCAAGTTCTGACTGTGGATTCCCAGTGAACATAAATGCTTTTCCGGAGGTCTGTATGATGCAGTTACCACTAGTTATGTTGATAGCCATTATTTTGAGTTAGAATTCAAGGACTTGACTGTTAAGTTTAAATGAGTTGCTCATGGCTAGTCACTGTGCTAGAAAAGTAAGAATGCAGGTTAGGAATAATTGTCTTCCTTGTCTTTTCTTCTAGTCACAAATTCCAGGGTAAAATGTCAAAATGAGCATTAGAAATTAAATCCCATTATTGCTGGGAGTTACAACTGTGCTGTAAGAGCAACAGAGGCAGAACAAATGCAGAATTTCACAAAAGTCCAGGGTGAAGGCTGTATTCCTGGCTCATCACATAATTTCGTTTCTTTCTTTGTTTTTCCATTCTTTCTTTTGTTACTTTACATTTCCATGTTTTGCAGAGGAGCATGTTTTATTGGCTATGTGTTAGGAGTCAGAACAGTATGTCCCTCTTTCTTGTGATCTTGCTCTTTAGGGAAGCCACTTACAGTTTTCCACATGCCACTAGTAAGACAGGTTACTAGAACTTATTTATAGCAACAGATAGGACTAAGCTAAGCTGCAAAGTGTTTTGATATTCTTGACTAAAAGATGCCACACAAAATGCAAATTACTGTTTCTCTTCTTTTCATCATGACATCTCTTGGCTCCAATTTTACCACAGTAAGGTCTTCTGTCTCTCCTTACAATTGTGTTATATTGTTCTCCTTGCTCCCTCCTATCACCTCATCTTTCCTTCCACATCAAGGAACCTTTCTCAGTAATAGTTCTGGCATTTGGGCATAAGGAGCATGGCCCACTCAGAAGCATAATAATATTAAATCACTATAAAATGTGGTTATCTTGGGTTCAGCTCTGGATGTCATTTGCAATAGTTCAATTGAATATTCAGTAGAATAGCTGATGATAGGCCTGATTCCTTTCACTCGTGTCAGACGTACCTCCCATGTAACTCCATTGCCTTCAGCAGTTGATTTTAAATGAATAGTAATGCAATAAATATAGCTGAGATTTTTTTAAGCGCCATAGCAGATGAAGTGTGTATGACATCAGTGGATTGCACATTTTCATTGTTACCAGCCAAAACAGTGAGAACTCTACAGTCTCCAAAGGCCTTGTTAAAGTATATAAGCACTAAAGAAAAAGCCTATAGTGCTGGTATTAATTTTTTTCAATCAAGCAAGCAGAATTTGCATATTTCGGTGAAACCTACAAGACCTTACTTACTGGCAAAGTGATTCCATTTTAACAAATATGGATGCTGCTAATGCAACTTATTTCCTGTAACTTCTTTCCATGGGGAGTAGCTTAGAAGCACAGGGAAACAAGAAAATTCCTGGTGTTAGTTCACAGTTTTTACAATATCAAGGCATTAACTTGAGCACAAATAGTGAACCAGATAGGAGGATTCTTGCTAGGCTTGCATCAATGATTTCCAGCAACATTTGCTATTTTCATAACACTAGTAAAATATTTTTAGATGCTCTGTCCAACTGAATTTGTCACTGTGATCTCAGCGAAATCACAGTTTTTCTATCCAAAAAGATTTCTTGAAGGTTTTCTAATAATTCTTAGTTATAGAAGTAAAGAGCTATAAAACTATTCATTACAAAGCACCAAGAGGCAAATTAAGAAATTAGAATTTAACTGATTTCTTCAATCAAAATATTCAGAACTAGCTTCTGATTTTTAATGAAGGACTCCTTCTTGAAAGAGTGATAATCAGTATGGACTGGGGCTGTAGAGGTCACACATAACTAACTTATGGAAGTTTTTTAAGACATTACTGCCATGGTAGATAAGAGAAATTCAATGCATGTACTATACTTAGATTTTTAAAAGGCAGCTGGAAAGGTTCTGTACCAGAGATGAGATAAATTGCTTAGGTAAAGTCATGGAATAGCAAGAATAATGGGGCAATGGAAAAAACACTGGTATAATAACAGAACACAAAAAGATGCCTGAAAATGGATGTTTCATCCTATTCAAGAAGAAAGAAGAGGAGCAAATACATAAAATAAGAATGAATTTGAAGAATAATCATCTAGATCTCCCAGACTAGATGGTGTGCATGGTTACAAAAGGGAAACCAAACACTGAATGAATCCTCACTCCACTCCTTACAGGGCAGGAGGTGTATGGACCTGCCTAGGATGGTCACACAGATGGAATTTAGATCTGTTGTGCCTGTCATTAGTGGACTAAGGTAGCATTTATGATGAGATAAACAGTTATTTAAACAAAGACAAACAAGTTTTCCAAGCTGTCAGTGATTTCAATGTCAGGCAAGCAATGACTAATGACTAAAGCAATAATGATAGGCATCAATGTTCTTCCCAGAAGCAAGGAATGAGGAAGGAGTGGGTCTGAGGCAAGGGAAAACTAAGCCACCAATGCCACGAGGCAAGCAATGGGTCTGCAAGTAAAATGAAATGCAAACTCTGCTTAGATATTGGTGCACAAAACAAGGGGGACAGTGTCTGTAGTGTGGATGATTGTACTACTCCCTCTAAATTCTACTTTGCAAAGCTCTTCCACTTGTTGTTTTTCTGAGGTTCACTTCTGTACTATGTGTGGCAAGTATTTTCCCGTAAGACATAAATAAACTCTTGAAGCCAAGCATAAATACAAAAATGTAATGTATATTAGCTGTAAATGTGAATCAATATGGTATTACACTAACGTTCCAACAATAAGATATGTTGCATTAAAGTATGTCTGGTAGCATAATGTAACCAAACTGTTATATATAGGACAATGATGTGAAAACAGCAAAGAGCATCTATGAGTTCAAGAAATAGGTATGTCTGTTTGTAGAGGAAAAAGTATTGAGGAAAAAAACCACAGGGCAGATGTGTTGGTCTGGATAAAACTGCATGGTCTTATGTCTTTATTAACTGGTTCTAGGTGGTTGAAGTTCCTAAAGTATGCAAATAAAAGCATTCTAGGAGTACTGTGAACAAATAAACAGGATAATTATTATAAAAATGGTACTCAAAGCTTAATCCATTTTTTATTAAATGCAAAAGTTATACTGATGTAACATTAGGAGTGAGATTTTAACTGAAGAATTTAAACCAAAGGTTTCTTCAGAAACCCTCACACTATCCCCATAAGTGTATGCATAATAACAGGCTCTTTCATTATGTACAGGATTTTTGCATCAGTCACTGAATAATAATTATTGTCTACTATAGCTGCACTCCAGCCTACCTGGAGTTTCACAACATTGCAACAGAAAGTTAATTTCTGAATAGGCAGTTCCTCAAAAAGGCAGTGATCTACCAGATGCTAAGAGGATACCCAGAAACATGAGGGAGGGCTTAAGTCAGTATATAGGAGAGAAACCAGATGTGTGAGAAACATTATACATGCACTGTCAAAAACAAGGAAAGAAATATCCTGAAGAGGCAGATGGGTGGACAAAGTGACAATAATATAAAACAACAAAATAGACAATAAAATGCCTACAGAGAGGGAAGAAGAGAGAGAAAAAACCCTCAAACCTTCACAATACTTGAAGAGATAAAATAGGTAAATATGAAAATATTTTAAAATAATGAGGCACTTGGGTTTTTCTAAGATGTGTGTATGCAAATTCAAGAAGCATAGCAAAGATAACTTCAATAGTAATAATAATTATGGCTCTGAATTTATCAGGGTCTTGAATAGGTTAATGACTGGTATATGACTGTATCTAGAGTTATATATGGCTGTAAAATGGAAGGTACAAATACCTAGATCTTTTTAGGTACTGTTTGGAAATTTAATCCTAAAGTACATAGAAGTTTTAAGAAGACGTACAAATATAATGGTGCAATCTTAATTAATTTACAGCATTTATAAAAAAGCATAAAAGCATCCATGCACAAAGCCATACAGATTTTGTTGATATTATACAAACCTTAATGTTACCTTTAATACTTAGTTCACATCATACAAAATCTTGTATAGATAAACCACAGTTAAGTTGATTTGCAGCTGTTACGATTTGACAATAGCTGTATTCAGTTTCCAGTGGACCCTAAGGTTCCACTCACAACACTGCAAATTTTTGAATTTATTTATAATTTAGGTATTTTTTCTCTAAAGTCTCAACAGAAGCTGGGAGAAAGAAAAGAATACCAGCCTAGAACAGCTTCATTAGTACAACAGGGGTGATGTGTGTCTGATAAATGTTGATACCCAGGCAAGGGGAGTGTTTCAAGAGCTTTTTCTATGGTTCTTTACATCTCATTTGTCTGAATTAAAATAATTGACCAAGTACAGAGTACACTAGAATTCAATCTACTATATCTTTGAATGGCATAACATCTTTGGGTAGCATTAGAAAAGTGAGATGGCTAAAGGAAATTTGCTTATTTACAGCAGAATGGAAGCCAGGGAAAATTGCAAAATGAACACAAAGTAGACCACAACATGAAGGAAAAAGAAGAGCAAAAGAAGTTGGTAGGTTGTTTGCTTTCTTGCACAGTCCTATAATCATTTTAACAGTGTGACTTTTGAGTTATATTGTTCTAAAAGAAAGGAGAAACCAGGATTATGTTAGGATAAATTGACTAATAAGAACAAGACACCAGCGAAAGAAACAATAAGGCCTCAAAAAGATAGTGAAAGTAATTTATTGTCAGCCAAGGTAGGCATTGCTAAAAATTTTAATGAATTCTGAGCCTCAGAGTTCACAAATGGGGATTGGGAACAGATGCCAGAAACAGACATAAATTTAACAGCAGAAGTGGAAGGCATACTGAAGGAACTCAAGATCGTGCCAGAAGAGGTGACCTAGAAATTAGAACATTTAAAGACTGACAAAACTAAAGGACCAGAAGGTACACATTTGATGAAGCGTCCCAGAAGAGATAGGGAAACCTTTAGCAAGTTTATTTATAATCTCTTTGGAATTGAAAAGGGCAAAGTAGCACATATTTAAGAAGTGATCTAGCTAAAATCTAGAAAGCTTGACTGGTAAGATGAAAGGTGAACCAAATACTTTAAAAGGTAAAGACATCGATTAATTGCATAGATTTTCTAAATCTATACAAGGCCCCATATGTGAATTTCGCAGTTACTCAGAACTTTATTTCTATCTTAAAACCATGTGAATGGTTATTTATCTACTAACACTTTGAAGTTCTGTGTTTCTTAACAGAGTTAACAATGAAACTATACCTAAAAATACCAAATAAAAAAAGGAAGGAGACTACATTATAAGCTTTTCTCCTTCCCCTCGGAAAGAGTACCACCTTTGCTCCTTCCCCTCTGAAGAAGTACCACCAAAGTTTGTGATTTTGTGACTATGGCAGGACTGTGTCCCTGCAATTCAAGAAACAGGTGGGCAAAGGAAGGCCATGAAGATGATCAAAAGGCCAGAGAACCCACCTTATGAGGAGAGACTGAAGTAGTTAGGTCTTTTCTCCCTGGTAAAGAGAAGACTCAGAGTGACTTTTTCACAGTATTCTAGTACTTAACAAGCAGCTACAGAGAGGATGGAGGCCGTCTCTTCACAAAGATCCACATGGAGAAGACAAGGGGCAACACGTACAAGTTGCACCAGGAAAGGTTTCAAAGAATTTTTTTGCAGTAAGAACAGTCAATGGAACAACCTCCCCAGGGACATGATGGAGTTCCCATCTCTGGAGGTTTTCAAGATGCAATTAGACAGGGTGTTAATTAATCTCACCTAGACTCCGTTTCCCTTGAAAAGGTTGGACCACATAATCTTTCAAGGTCCCTTCTAACCAGGACTGTTCTATGATTCTATTCTCTGATGAATTGGTTCATTTGCCATATCCTTCAGTGAGCTATGGAAATGTACATGCATTTGCCAATACTAAGAGAACGCTTACTAATGCACATAGCCATACATTCTCAGTTTTGTGTGCTGAAGACTCTTTTGGCATTTCTCTGCTTCTGGCCACATTCTTTTTTAGGGCTGAATCTGACACTGACAGACGTTTTCTCCATAGTCCAGAATCTCCTAACCCTGCCCTGTGCACCTGCAGGATGCTTGAAATGGCTGTGATTTCCAGTCCACAACTTCTATTGCTGGGCAGCGTTTCTTTAAAAACATAAACCTGACTTTTTATATGGTTTTATAAACCTCTGTAAATACCAGCTCACTGAAATTTTCACTTATCCCTGATTTTATCAAAGGAATTTCCTGTGATATAAGCCTCTAATCCAGATGTCTTACTAACTTAATTAAATTCAACAAAAAGAAATTATGACAACTACAGAATTGATATATTTTGCTTACTTTGCAAAGAGGGTTTTAAAGAAATTCAAATGGATTGAAACTAACCAAAGCTATAGTAAAATTCTCTCTTGAGTTCCTAGCAAAGTTTTTTCAGAGAACTCAAGAGAAGTTTGCTGCAAGTCTGGTGATATATGGTACTGGCAGTATGTTACATTAATGTCCTAAGAATTGACATGTATATTATAAAGGGTAGTTATAAGTTCTAACAGTTGTGAACAAGGGAAGTATCAGACAAGTATAAGGCCAAAGTATCACTATTAAGACAGATTTTATTCTCCTTATCTAAAAGTAACCTGAAACACAGAATGTGCAGTAACAGGCTGAAATTTGATGACTGCACAAAACTGGAAAATAAGTCAAAATGAATGAGGTGGACACTAAAATAAAGAACAGTTGGAAAGGCTAAGACCAAGGACAGATATGTGGTTATGAAATAATAAAGGAAAATATAAAAGAAAGACATTGAAGTTGGAAAGAAAGATTTTCAATTTTCAAATAGTGATACAGAAAATCTAGGGGTAGTGGAATATATCACATAAACCTTTGACCCATTGCTTATAAGCGGTAAATTGTAAGAAAGTGAAACTAAGGCCACATAAGAAGGTTTGGGAAAAGTAATTGAGTGGGAATTATTTGACCGATGTAGAAATAGGACCAGGAAAATAGTTTTTTATTGGGCATAAAACCCACAAATAAAGAGTTAAAAGATATTAAATAAGGAAGTTCAGATAAGGACTAAATTCTGTCTTGGGAGAGATTTCATTTAAATGAATAGGCTTCTGCATATATCTCCATAAAAAATAAACCTGACATAACCCAGGTAGTTTTCACTTGGTTTTAGCTAGCATTCTGACTACTTTAATCAATACCTCAGGTAGTTTATCATATTATAGTGTTCAATTCAGTGAACGTAAGTTCACTGAAGTTCACCTTTTGGGAAAAAAATGCTTGCTCCAATGCCCAGAAGAAACGGGTAGTCTTTTGATAAATGGCGGCATCCAACACCATGCCTAATCTGCTCAAGTTGTTATTGTACTTTTCCTGTAGGTGTCCCTGAAAGAACAAGGTCCAAAGGTATGCTGTTTCGGGACAGCTGCGCCCACGACTAGGTTGTAAGAGATCTGAGCGTTTTGCCTTCAATTTGAGCAGCAGAGCTGAGATATCTCAGAAGCAGTCAGGAAATGTGTGTTCCTGAAGGTATGGAAATGTTTGTTTCTCAGTGGCTGGTTCTTCCTCTGAGAGTTTCTGGACTCCTTTTTCCTGTAATGGTCCTGAGGCCACAGAGCCCCAGAACGGCTCATCTTTCTATTCACTAGTCATCTATGCAGCTTCCTCTGAAGTCCTTTTCTACTGAATATGTCTAGTTTATTATCCCAACAGTGAATGCGAGCTTTATGCTTCTGTTTTACTTCACTGAGACTGTTTGTGAACTGACGGGAATATCTGGTGTATGTTGCCCTGTACATTCCCAGTTTGAACCCCTACACACACTGACTTGGATGAGAATGTGACTAGTTGTTCCTGGTTCTTCTGCCCGTCTTCAGATATCTCATGTTGTCATGTACACATGGAAGAAATGCAGAATATAAACAAGATAAAAATCCTGGATTGGCTCCAAACCTTCCCCACTTGACTGCGTGTCTCTCACATGAGCATGTGATCTACCAGCAGGTAGGTCAGTGAATTTCAATGTAACCTAACAGACAAAACAAAGTCATTAGACACACTGAACACTTGGAAATATTTTTAATGCTTTACTTATAATTAATAAGTGTGGTTAACAGGTTTTTGTGAAATAATAAAGTGGACAACATAGAGATGAGGTAGTGGATTTTTTTTTTTTTTTGAGAGATCCACTTTTTATAGTAATTGGGATATAAACACCTAAAATCAGGATTTTATACTAAAAGGGCAAGCTAACCTTACTAATGGTGATTACTCACTGTATAATAGAAAAGGAAATAAAAGCTTTTTTATAAAATGTATCAAATCCTAAGAGTGCTGTTAAACTCATTAAAGAAAAAATGAAGTTAGAGAAACTGGTCTTATTTTTTTCCACTCCCAGTAGAGTTCATTTCTACTTCAACAACTAAGCCAAGGTCACATTTAACTCACTTCAATTTCACCCAGTGCACAAGCTAATGTCAATAGTACAGCTGCCATGCAGAGCTAAAGACTGATGGTTAGACAAAGCCATTTACACAAGGCTGGGTCTTTCATCTTCTCTCAGCTAGTGACATAAGAAAGCACTGAGGTTATTCTCAACTAGAGACTAAAACTGGCGTATTAGAAAAAATGTTATTCTCCTTAGCTGTCACACAAAGGATCTGAA
Organism: Strigops habroptila; assembly: GCF_004027225.2. Classification (NCBI taxonomy): domain Eukaryota; kingdom Metazoa; phylum Chordata; class Aves; order Psittaciformes; family Psittacidae; genus Strigops; species Strigops habroptila. The sequence goes on from NC_044278.2 coordinate 82,516,731, forward strand.
GAAATGTAGAAATGTTTTTTCCCTTGGTCATCTAGGGAGATCACAAAGTGACTCTAATAGCCTTCACTCTGAAATTTTCACGTGGTTTAAGTGATTGCCAAGTCTGATATTTTCCATTTACACTTCATTGCCATCAGAAAAAGAAAAAAATCAATATACCTACCTACTCAAGTGTGTCACAGGATGAGCTTATAAAAGAAGACATCAGTCTTTTTAGGGCATGAAAAATATACTTATTCAAATATATCTTATTTAAAATGACATAAATTGCAGTGGTTAGTCAAGATTCAATTTCCTCTAAAATATAAGACTTAAAATATTCCCTGACTTGCCAAGGAATAAGAATCCTTCAAACTGTTGATATGTACAAATGTACTCATTTTCTCTTGTAAGTTATACCAGCTACAGTGTACAAATATTAGTGACTATCTTTAGGAATTTTAAAGGGGAGGTGAGATCTAACATGTTATCACATTTCTCTGAGATGGTACAAATAACTGGAACCTTGTAAAACTTGGGAGTAATACTTTTTTTTCTTTTATTTCAGTTTTACTGTGTATATGAGTTTGGATTGCCTTAGCTTGTTGGCCCTAATACGATTCCACAAGATGTCATGCAGCTCTAACAAGCTCAAAAACCCTAAGCAGAGCTATCTTCCCTTCACATGCTATAGCTCTTACATATCTTATCTGTCCTATTAAACATTTCTAGCAATTCACATGCAACAATATGCAATGTCTTTGTTTTAGATTAATAAAATATCATACATACGATGGAATCATCTTGTCAAAGATTTGACTGCTTGGCCATTGTCAAGAACATTTGACAAGTGAGATCCAAATTTGTCCCTGACTGCTCTGCTCTCAATGGAAGCTGACAGGTCATCATTCACCTTATGATGTAGTTTCAACCCCATTATCTTTTCTACCTTGTTTTAGCACCTCTCTCTGGCAAAGGGAGTGAGTAAGATGTTGAAGAACTGAGGTATTTCAGGCTATCTGCCAGCAAGTGCTAAATAATAATGGAATTTGTTTGCTTACAAATTGAGCAATTGAATTTAGACATTGAGCAGGCCACCTCTGTGATTTTTCCCACCCCCAGTTGGTCGATCATCTAAAAAGGCAGAATTACTAGGGTCAATCCTGAAACTTTCCCCCATGTGGTAGCACAACATACCAACCATACAGCTACTAGGCCATCCCCCACAGTTACAAGTATTTCAAGGTCAATTTATCAATTTAACAGCTTCATCTTCTTAATCACTAAACTTCTGCCTCTTTGAGCTTGTGCTGAAAGACTGTGGCTGCTAATTAAAATGGAGCTTTACTAGCAAGTACACAAATTAGATCCTGTCAGTAAGTTTATTCTAACTATTGGTCATTTCTAAATGCCTTTTTAATCCCCTAATTTTTACATTAAAATTCAAAAGCCTAACAATCTTAATCACCCCTACATCAAATTCATCATTAAGAACAGGAAGCCAGATGGTATAATTTTGATTTACCGGACTTCAGCGTGAATTAATGTACTGAGTGCCGATAATGAATACATCAAACCTGATATTGCAGAAACCTACGAATCTGGCATGTTAAATTAATAACACACTTTGCACAATGAAAGCATGTAAGCTCATATAAAACCAAGGAGTAATGGTCCCTTTTATTTTAAATGGTCTTTATTAGCCTGCAGTTTTGACTCTTAAAAAAAAAAAAAAGGATGAACATTGTGCTTAAGAAAGTTCTGTCTGTCTCATATCTGTTCTTTTTCGTGTAGGCATAAAGTGAAATGAAAATAAAAATCCACTTGATTACAAACTTTATAGTTGTGAAAGATATATTGATGGAGAAAGGGCCGTAGTGAATTGACTGAATCCATTCAATTTATGTTGAAATTACAGTTAAAAGTTTGACTGGTATGCTGAAATTCGCTTATACCAAACTGTTGCAGTACTATGTTGTTTACTACATGGAATATGTAATGAATTATGCAGCTTATGCCAAGATTTTTCTTTTATCCTTTTCTTTTTTAATGTTTATTGCTTCTTGTTCAATATGCCTTTGCTCCGTATGGTAAATATGAAGCTGAGTAACATTTGTTAGAACAGAGGGTCAGGAACTGGTTTTACTGAAAAACAGAGCAATCATGCATTCAGAAATAGCTGCTATTAAACAAAGTACCAGGTAGGTAAGGTCCATGCCTACCATATATTCTGATTATCTAGCTATTATATAGCATGGAGATGGCATAGAGATTAGCAGTTTTAAAAGAAAATTGATGGATAGCAATTTGAAATACTACAGAACATTTGAACCACTAAGTAGCTTGTGTTCTAGCAGAAAGAGGTTACACAGGACTGAAATTACTTAAATACATCGCTTCTGAACATATAATTTTACATTTACTTACTGTAAATTAAAAATATGGAGGTCATTACATATTCTGAATACAAGGACCCAACTTAATTCCTGTTCAGGCCGAAGACAAAATTGCCTTCGACTCTAATGACAGCAGGATCGGGCTCAAATACTTAACTAGAGGATTTGCAGCTTCCTTTTCAGATATGTAACAGCAACACAAATAGAAGTAGACTCTCCAATATGAATTCTAGCTCTGAAGTATGTCTAAGTTCTGTAACTTCTAAATAAAATACACTTTGGAACCGTTTTATCCTGAACAACCTAAAATATAAAGTGTAGGCCTACAGATCATAAACCAGAAAGGCAGGATAAGAGTGGTCTCTGTTTTGGAAACCACAGACTGTTTGCTACAAAAGCATTTAGAGAGTTAGAAGATTCCTAGTCCAGGCCTGAACAGGATAAAGCTGACTGAATAAGTTAACATGAGTATAAACATTTCCCTGACTTTATTTTGTCTCTCAATCTCCACACAGTAAGTGGATGTTTCCACGCTCTCAGTGTAGCTGTAGGAAATATATTCCATATAGTGAAGGTAGGATAATACCAGGGAAAACGTTGCAAACCAGAGCTAGGTGCTACCTTCCAGCCAGCTTTCCTTATTTCACGAGAGTTTTCTTCCACTTACCACTGTGGCATATGATCTGTATTCCTTAGAGATAAACTGCTGAGATTGATTAATAAAGAAAACAAGGGGTGCATTATGGGTTTGTCTAGAGAGGATATAAAAAACCCTCTTATGCCTCTTCTTTATACATTTTACTGTTTTTACCTTTCAAAGAAGTAGTACTTTACTAATATCTGACGAGGGAGGAGGAAGATAGCTGTTCCCAAAAAAGAAATTTACACTGCAAACCATTCTAGCAACTTGAATAGAAAAAGTCAGTTGTTCCTGGATGGAAATGTTTCTCACTCTTGCATCTCTAGCTAAAGCTCATTTGACAAACTTATTATAAAATGAATAAATGCAGATCTTTGTGATTTGTCCATTGTCAACATGTTAACAGACTTTATTTGAAGGTAGATTGATGAAGGGTGGCTGAAGGAGTTTACCCTCCTGAGTTAAAGAATAGAAAACCCTTTTTTCTTAGCATTTTTCTTTTTTTCTTAGAAGTTCACAAGAGTAGATATACAATTATCCTCGACTTGCTGATGCAAAGGAACAGAGCATTTAGTTTCTTGTCACTGTCTCTGAAATTCCTAAAGGTACAATTAGCATTTCATTTGACATAATGTTGAAAGGTTCATAGATTGATCTTCCCTAAAATGCAGCAAGAATTTTTTGAAATGCAAATTTTGACATTTATTAACTTTTATTCCAGATCTGTTTATAGACTGTAAAACTGTGCATACATTTAACTCAAAGAAGCTAAAAGGACAATGTTTAGGTGGATACTCTGTGTTATAATAAAAGTCTATTTTATTGTTTCAACAATGAAATTTTTATTATCAGAGATTTATGATATCAGCACAGCAGTTTTTACTGCATGATTCACAGTGTTTTTATAGATGTATATTCAACAAAACAAGGAGAGAAATTGTACTGCAGTGCTCTCTCTCAGGAGTGCATTTCCCCATTGAAATAATGCCAGCAGTTTTCCACCTTCAAAGCCCTATGTTTTCAAATCAATTAACAATTCTAATTGTGCTGGAACAGTTGTTCACTTAGCTTGGCAAATGGGACAGGAAACATTATTTCCTTTCTTTGCCTAAAATGAAGACTTTAATCTTCTGAACCATATTTAACATATAAAAAACACACAACTGAAAAGTTAGGCAGTTTGGAAACTCACTCAATTGTAAATATTGTTTTTCTTGGTGTTCAGGCTTTGGTAGAATAATAGAGCAAGAGCACTACAGTTTCCCCTCTGGGTGCCAGCAAACCATCTTAGGATTCATTCTCAATATTTCAGGTGAGATTTTTATCTATCTGGACAGCTGTAAGAGTTACTGCTTTTGCAAGATGGTAAAACAAACACTGATTCTGACTGAACTAGTGATACCAGAATGCAGATCTCTATCGTGTTACACAGGGCTGACATAAAGTAAGTAATACAACATGCCAGAGCCAAGACTTAAAGGCCAAATTTACATTCCATTTTATTTATATACACATATATTGTGTGCTTGGATGGGGGCATAGTGAAAGATATAATCATTGTGACCTCATGCAGAGACTAGCATCCAACAGTTAAAATAAATATGCCTTTTTCTTCTGCAAACACCAAAGAGATTTACCAGATGGGCAAAATAATATTACCCCATTTAAAAAATAGAATAATCTCATGGTATAACATAGAATGACACAACAAGCCCTTTTCAGGATTAAAGGAGTCATGGATCTTGCAGTTAAACGTCGTGTAAAGAGCTCTATAATAAACAAAATTAGAATCATCTAGCAAAAAAAAAAGTACAAATACAAATCTTTTGTATCTTTTCATAACACACTGCATTACTAGGAAGGTCACAAAACCAGTATTATTTGTGTTTATTGTTCATGTCAAGAGAAGTACTCAGTACGGATTATCTGTATGAAGGATCTGATGAGCGTTAACATGTGTATTCACCTCAGTCCTAACGCTGTGTAGGAGTTTGCCAAGAATATGGTCATAATTTGTGCATGAAACTCCTGGGTTGTTAGAACGTCATTTTTACCACAACTGTAGCTATGTCTTAGTGCAATCTAAGCAGTCTTCACATGAATAATGTTGTTGCGGATTCCAAGACAGAGCTAGAGCAAAGTTTTGATTTTAATGGTTGGGTTTTTTTGTTTGTTTGTTTGTTTGTTTGTTTTCTTTTACTGTTTTTCTGTGGAGTCATTTAAATTTATTCACTTTTTATTTGTTTGCTTGTGTTGTGCATTTAGACAGGAAGTCAAAGGGAAAATGGCAGCAACTTTTCGCATTAATCAGGAATTCAGGGTCTGGAGTTGAACTCATTTAAGTGCACATAGATTGCACAGTTTTTTCCCATCTTTCCCTCTGTTTAACACCATTGCAATTATCGTGCACCCTCATGACTGAAATTAATTGCGCACTGCGGAGATGGATAATACTTTCTTATTGCACAATTTTAATTATTCACTGGTGAGGAAACTGTCTCATTTATTCCATCTGCTAGAGGAATGGCATCATACAAAAATATTGGTTGAGATATCATTGTCAGGTTTCTGATTCAGAGCCTGAAACCGGACCCAGAACAGAGTGAAAGCTAGATGAAACTCATCAGAAACTACGGTCCCCTGGGGTGGGGAAGAAAAAGCTGTGAGAAACAGGTGAATAATGGTCAGTACCTACCTGCCATTCTTGAAATGATAATAGTATTTGGCATGGATTTAGTTCTTTTTCTCTGCCTTATCATCACTTACCTCCCTGCAGAGCTTGGTACCAATTCCCTGTTTTGTAAATGATGAATTAAGCCAGACATTATTCAGGGTACTTACTTACTGTGACTACAGCATCTAAATTCAAGAAATCCTGCCTGCCATCCAAGGCTCCCAAATCTTCACTATTTCTGTCCTCTCGGTGGTGATGAGTAGTCATAACACCTAAACTAGGTAATGATAGGAGACAATATTACTGTGATTTGCTCAATGATTTTGTCTAAGCTGATAGCAGAGCTTCAGTAGAACCCAGATACATGTGTACCACTGCAGATGCATAGACATGTTGCACCCTGGGTGACTATACTTTTGAAGCAATACTAGTCCTAAGAATAAACTTAGGCACCTAAATTGAGACTTAGGGGGAAATAAGATCAAAACATCACTCTTGGAAATATTTGTTGCTCACTGGACACGTTGATTTATCACTTTCCAAGAACAGCAGGAGGCACACTATGATGCCTTAGTTTCTGCCTAACATTCCTTTTCATTGCAGAAATTGAGCCTTTCTCTCCTTAAACTTCCTTGGGGCTCTGGTCGGTGCTTTTTTGTACTGATTTTGTTCCAGGACCAGCAAGTTTCCAACAAAATATAAGGCAAATCCTGCTTTTCCTGAAAAAGAATGGTGGGGTTTTTTTCTCCACTGGCTTGAGCATCTGTACAGGAAGTTCCTGTTCCTTCACATCCTCCTGGGAGAAGGTTCTAGTCACTAGTATCATTTGCTACCACCTCTGCTCAGTGTGATTGTTTAGGGCACCTATTTCAGTGGGAGAGCTCGGTGGTTTTTATCCCTACTTGTAGTCACATTGCTGAGTTTTGCATTAACAATCATTTGCTTATATGCTAAAATGCCAGACATTTTGTAGGACAGAAACCAGAATAACTAAGTAGCCCTACTCACCAGGCTAGAAATCCATATTCTCAGCTTGCTTTTCCCTTCTGGTCCAGGAAATCTCAAAAACCACCTTGCCACAAAAAGGCATATCTTATAACCAGGTTAAAACAAGGACAATTTTTCCAACATGTTTTTAGCTTTCAAGATTGCAGCTTCTACAGAAGAAATGTAAAAATGTTTTTGTCCCCAAAGCTTATCTTTTTTCTCATTTTCAGTCAAATAGTGTAATACATTATCCCTTTTTTACAAACTTTGTTTTTTAACTTGCATAATTTCTTAGGGAGGATGAACAATGCTCCTTCCTCAGAGTAGATCTGTTCTCCTAAATAAAAGATAACACCAGAGGAGGCTTCACCGTGGAAATCTAGCTGTCCACACCACTTAACTCTTAGTTCGTACCCTACTTATGCTTCCTACAGAGTAAATCTGCTCTAGAGGAGACTGTTCATGAGGAGTATAAAATCTGCTAGTCCAAGCCTTGTAGCCTCAAAGCCAGAGACTGGTCCTTGGCCCTTTTTTATTTACTGGTATAAATACTCCCAAACTGGCTGCAGTGCTCTGCTGTGAGAAATAGGTTTGAGAAGTGTGCTATGTTGATAGCTACACAGAGGTATCTTTTTCTTTTAATAAGAAGGAAAGACATTATTAAAGTATAAAAAAAACCCACCCCAAAAAAAACCCAAAACCAAACAAAAAAACCACACCAAAATATGAAGGAGCTTTTCTTCAAAAATTGGTCTTTCAGTGTAGATTCTAGGTGGCAAAATGCCTTTGTGCCTTTCCAGTGTCCCCGGTGATATATCTGAACTTCAGGAAGGCATGGGGCTCCAGCTAACTTCTGTCATTTTAACTTAACCATCTTTAGCTGTTCTGAGTATCTCCCTTTGAGAGAGGAGAGTATCTCAGGTACCTAATGTGATGTTACAAATTCTGTTCTGGAGATACTGCTAAAGGTTAAGAAATATGATATCTGTCTCTGTCCTTTACCAAACCTAGCATTGCCACAGTTTGACCTTGAACAGATTTCCTTGACCTGGAAGCTGCAGCTTGTACAAAACCTGCCTCTCATTTGCACCTGTGGAGAACGAGCTATTCACTTCTGATATGCTGCAAGGTTTATTCACTCTATGGTCAATTCTCAAATGTCTGTGAGAAGATTGTCCAGGTTATGGATTATATATGTCAAAAAAAAAAAAAAAAAAAGAAGGAACTGCTTTTCTGACCTCATTCCATGCTTATAGTCTCATTCTTAAAAGGTAAATATACTAACCAGAAAGTACTAGCATTTACTGTATGTGTATGCTATTTTATCTGTGCTTAACTTTATTTGGTTATCCTGCTCCCTCCTTTCTCACTGTTCTTGGAGAACTGACAGTAATTTTGCTTGAAATCTGCTGCTATAGAGTTACACAGGGGTTTGTATCTAAAGTAGCATGAACACTTACAACACTGTAAAAACAGTCATCACGATTTGGGTTGACTTACTCTTGACCACTCTTTGCCCCTCCAGTGTGTAACTCATTCCTGCTATTCCCTTTTCCTGTTCTTTTTACCTGTAAGCAACTGATTTATTTGATAGGAGGTTTAACTGATGTTGTCTTGGCTAGATATCTGAGCTTTTCAAATTTCATTTCAGTGTTTTTAGTACTTTCTACTGTGGTAATTGTGTAACACTCAAATATTAGAGGCACCTGAGACAAGATTAAATAAATAAAATTAAGTGTGGTATGAAATGTTATCCTTCTTTGTTTTTCTTCACATATTTAGGTTTATTTAATAATTAACTTGCATTTTTCAACTGGCATTTTTTAGGTATTCAACATAATAATAATTTGGGGATTTCTATCCTGAATGTTTTTTATTTTTATACAAAGTATTGTATGACACTTATTCCAAATAAGTTGAGTATTTTTCCTGTCATTCTTTTATTATAGTTCATTGTAACTGAGGTACACTTCATAATAATAGGAAAACATGCTTATTGATCTTATATTTGAATCCTTCAGTTTTCTCTTAAATTACAGAATTAGAAAAATAATTGGTTTCCCCCTTTTTTTTACCAATGTTTATTGCCAAAAAGTCTTATCTAATGAAAATATTTCATCTTTTTTATGGAATTTTAGGCATTTAACATCAATTCAACCACATTTCTGGACCTCATACACAAATATGTAAGCATCTTTAATATTCTGGTAAAAAAGATCAACTATTCAGAGGAATGATGCACGAAACCTAATATAACCTGTCCACCTTTTATAAGACTTATTGTCTCAGAGGAACTACAATGGTTGCTTGGATAATGATTACATTAATTAGTAGATTAGAACTGTGATTAGGTATATAGCAAATGCTCTTAATCCAGTTGAAGATAATATATATTTCTGTCAAATAGAATAGAGTTTATGGCATGTTTCTGACATCTGTGAAAAATTTTGATTCTCTATTTTGCCAACTTATTGAAAGACTAATAGTAGTTTTAATGATTTAATATTCATACTGCACATGCTACAGGGCAACAGTGGAACAAAAATCATGTTTTATTAAAACATATAAACATTTTCAGTGCCATATCTAGGAACAGACACTTGAAATTCTGGCCCCAAGGTCTGATACAATGCACCCTGTGTGAAACAGTAACCACTATACATTATTTGAAATGAATGGACATGATTTTCCTTTAAAAAGTACTCTGAATACCTTCATAAAGCATTTTCATTTCACCCATTTTAATGGTTGAAAAACTGAGGTAAAATGTTACAGCTAAATGTGTCGGTTGTTGCCCAAAGAGAAGTGGCTAAAGGCAGTGAGGAGCTGGTTTTGATACCATGACATTTTCAGAAAGGAAACTTGTGTTCAACATGATGAACTCTGAGTTCATCAGCATCTTCCAACATCTTTCCTTTTCCCATGATCCCTTTCTCAGGCTTTTGCAAAGGCTTTTGCCTAGACTTTGTTTTGCGTGCTGCCACAAACTTTATGATAAATATTGGTATCAGTGAGGGGATTTTTCAGTTGACTTGCTTTGCCGATTATTAATTCTGTTATTTAACAAGTGTGTTTGGATGTGTGCAGGGAATTTGGTCAGCAACCTGTACTAAAAAAAAATCAAACATTCACTAATCTTTTTGTTTCTCTCATTAATCATGCAAAATATTAGTCATGCAATTATGATATTATGTAAAAGTTAAAATGTCAACAAATAAAAATACATAATTTGAGTACTTTAGTAAATTAGCAGAGGCGGGGAGGAAGGGGTATTTGTGGTCTCTCCATAACTGCAGGGGACAGGAGTAAGGAGGTGAAGGTTGGAGACCCAGTGAATTTGCCTGGAAGACTTTTGATCAAAACTGTTCTTTCCTGTATGACCTCTACATTATACACCACTGCTTTAGATGGTGATCCAACAAATATTCAGAAGCTTTCATTTATTGGAGAAACTGACTGAAATTAAAAAATTTAGTGTGCTTGCAAAATTTTTCAAAATTAAGCCTTTTACCTTGGAAATAGTGAGACCTTCATTACTTTTTTATTTTTCTTCATTTTTTAGATCTACCTATGGTGCTAAAACTTTTAATATTACAGGAAATTTTATTGAGAAAACATGCTGATCTTAATGAAAAGCTAGATATCTGAAGTTTACTGCTTGATTTGAGCACAGTTGTGTACTGTCTTCCTCCATTATTGGGCACGAGTTACCGTCAAAACATCTCTGGATATATATACATACATATATATATATATGAAAAATAAGGCCACATATAATCATTCACTACTGAATTATTGTGTATAACAGGAGTACAGAAACTTGGCACCTGTCAGTTTTGGCTGATTTTCAAAACTGTGTGCAAGTGTCAAAAAAATGACCTGCCAGTCTGTGTTAGTGATTAAGGTACCAGGTCCCCCTCAGATTCTTCAGTGATTTAAAAAGGGTGTTTATCCTTGAAGGGCTATTCCTGTGTGAATCTGCCCATCTCATACCCAGCATGTGAAAGGTTTACTGTCTGCATTAGGGAAAAAATGATAGCTCCAATGACAGTAGCACAGAACTATCCATTTTGTAGCTAGTTTGAAATCACGCAGGATCAAATACTGGCTGTGTTGAAGTCAGTGTGAGTTCTGTCATTGAGTTTAATCTAGATTATTTCTGTTGATTAGCTGTATCCACTGGTGACCAGTATTACAATAGTCAGGTGCTTTTGGTGGGGGCCAAGCTGTTCCCTACTGGAGCAATGCACTTTTCCTAACTTTAAGCACCGAAAAGATGCCTAGGCTGGGCTTCCTAAACTCTGTGTAGGTCAGCATAGAGAGAAAGAGACGGGATTCAAAGTCCTCGCAAGAGGCTGATTCAGAGCACCTATGTTAACCTCTTTCTTCAAAAAGTCTCCTCTGAAGAAGTATATTCTCTTCATGTTTTTTGAACATACAGAAAGCCTGATAAGATCACAGACCTCAGATGCTGAGGAAGTAGGAAGAGTCAGGGTTTTTTTGGCCCTTCTTTCTGATGAGAAAGAGGGAGCTACATATATCATCATATATCATCAAGATATAAAATATCCACATGGCCTATACCTGAAAGGAATAACAGATTTTGCTCTTCGCTTTCTCCAAATCCTGTTGGCTGGCACTGATTATGTCAAATTATTATCTTTTTAGCTGCACACCTTTGCCAACATGTAGCTCTTTTTCTTGGGCTCCACTCTGGTTTCTAAAATCTGATACAGCTCCTACAGCACTGGTTACAGCGTTTTGCGGGAGAAGAATTTGGTTAGATTTATGTCAGTTTCTTTCTCCAAATGCTAAAATAATATAAAATAAAATCAAGTCCAAATCTCTTTTATAAAGTGGATTTAAGAATTTTTAAATGACGTTGCACCTGTAATGCAGATTTTAACCATGTTCTAGACACAAATAACAGAAATCATCTAAATCATCTCTGCTTACATATTTCCTTTAGAAAACATTTACTGATTATACCTGACTTGTTTTTCTATGTCACTGCAAAGACAAAGCAAATGCTGATTAAAGCAATTAAAACTTTCCTTTGTTTGCAGAAGAGATGTACTCAGATATGGCTTTTTTCTTTGTAGACATCTTAATAAGCACCAGCAGATTGAAATGAAATCTGTCATCAGTTATATTTTTTCTTAGACTGTCTACTTCACATACATATCAAGAAAGATTTGTTACCAAAGCTTCCTTATATGTTTTCTATTTGTTGTTGTAAAATGGTAAATGTTGAAATAACGCTAGATCTATCAATCTGATAATATAATGCAATACATCTGACAGCTGAAGAGAAGAAAAAAAAATGTAATGACTTATATAGTATTTGGAGTAGTGCATTTTTTTGTTGTTATAGTTTTCTTCAAAAACACAACTGTGCTGTTTGGGTGTCTGCCACCATGGAGGGTTATAAAGCATTATTGTGGATGGAGGATTCAGCTTTAGCAGAATATAAATTAACTGCTGTGTAAATATAAACATCAATTAAGTTCTGTCACTTGTTAAATATTTATTTACTAAAATGATTTAAGCAGAAAAGCTTGCTGAGGGGAAAATTGTCTGCTTCTATCTATACACTATTGGTATCTCTTAGAAGCCTGCTTTGTTTCTATTGTTTCTTTATTTATAATCTCTTATGTGTGGTCACAGAGGTTGCTGTTTCAAACAGCTGAAAATTTAAGGTGCATTTCTCACCAATGTTGGGCAGTAGTAGGCATGTAACTCCCATTAATTCTAATGGGAATTAAGTGGATAAATACTTTCTTGCATTAGGGGATAAGTGGACTCCCATTTTCTAAGGTGACACAGACTTCATCTGTGCAACTGGAATATAGTTGTACATGAAAGATCAGAGCTGTGCCTAGATACAGAGGGGAAAAATAAAACCTCTGCAGCATATTTATCCTTTTATTCTGATTGTGTCATCAAACTAAACTGTCAATAGCTTTCAAAGGATGGTTAGGCTTACACAAACCCATGGATGAACATTGTAAAGTTGCATGGCCCTTTTCCACTCTTGGCTAGATGATATACAAAGAGATACTTATGATACTCACTAGTCCCTCATTCTTTCTCATATTAATAACGCTATTCAAAAACGGGTTTCTTTTCATTTCTATTGTCTTAAAATACTTACATCAGAATACAGTCTCATGAAAATTGAAGTTACAGAATGTCATTTATACCACTGAAATATCCACATGATCATTTTTCTTCCCCAAAAGAATAATCCTGTTACCCTTGTTTGCTCTTTGTGTTACATTGGATCCCGTATTTATTTGGTTCAGCAGATGAGAATTATTTCAATAAGAACCTAGATATTTTTAAGACATGTCTATATAAATGCAGAAAAGAAGCTGTTCTGGAAATACAGATTGAAGTAAATGAATTGGAAGTAAATGGAGCCCCACAATGACACTTTCTGGTTTATGAGTTAACTTCATTTCAGATCAGGTTTAAAATACAAAATGCCTCGATCTGATGCACAACAATAAGTGAAATCAGATACACAGACATAAGAAGACACTGAGAAGTTCCAAACAAGCATTAAAACATTAAAACATTAAACTTCAGGTGCAGAAAGCCAGTTCTTTGGAGCCATGTGGAAATTTTAAAAGGCAAATAAAATTTTTTAAGCCTTAACTAAGTAAGTTCAAGACTAGGCACATATTGCCACAGCAATAACTTTAAGTGGTCACTGCTAAAAGGCCCAAGAGGTAGGTGGCTAATTGCCATAAATACTAATTCCCAAAAGTTCTTTTTGCATTCCCACCTGAATTTTCAATAATGACAGCAATCACGCAAACCATTTCAAAATCCTAATCAAATACCTTCTCAATGCATTCATAAAATAAAATGCTGATGCAGCACATTCTATCTAATTGAGATACGCTTAAACCAGGAAGTCCACTTAATCAGGATGTCTCCCTGGGAACAATTTAAGTCCAATGATACTTAATGGCAATGACTACTACTTGATGGGGATGGTAATTCTGCTTAGTTGAGATTTCTTCCAGTGATCTAGTAGTTCACAACTGTACACTTTTAAATAACTTTGATTAATTTTGTTATGTTTTACGTTTCACTAAATGTTTTACTAAATGTATTTTAAGTAAACGTGATGAATTGCATGGAATAACACTTGAAAAAATGTTAGCCTGTGTAGGAAACAAGGCCTTATAACATTGAAAGTCTAGTGTGGGCAAAGTTTGTCCTATAGGGGATTTTTTCGTGCGAAAACTCTAAAGCAAGCAGTTTTAGTGGAAGAAGGCTCCAGAATTCAGTTCTGAATCTACATCAGTGTCATCTGAACCTTTGAGTCTCAAGAGTGCACGAGTCCACTTGTCATCCTCATGGCCCTCCTCTGGACTTGTTCCAACAGCTCCATGTCCTTCTTATGTTGAGGACACCAGAACTGCACACACTGCTCCAAGTGGGATCTCACGAGAGCAGAGTGGAGGGGCAGGATCACCTCCTCCGACCTGCTGGTCACGCTTCTTTTGATGCAGCCCAGGATACGGTTGGTTTTCTGGGCTGCAAGCACACACTGCCAGCTCATGTTCAGTTTCTCATCAACCAACACTCCTGAGTACTTCTCCACAGGGCTGCTCTGAATCACTTGTTTAACATGCAGCTATTCAGTGAAGACCAGTGTGCAACAGAAAGGGGACGAACCACCTGGATAATGGGTAGAGTAGAAAACCTCCAGGATGGATATTAAAAAGCAACAAAGTATGTGAGAGAGAGATCCAAATCCTGCTCCAGACTACTCACATCTCTAACTATATCATGGAAACAAAGTGGAACGTAATGTGTCTCTCATGGGTACCTAATCTAGCAGCTGTATGGAATTGCTAATGAACTGTATATTTGATCTGCATGAAAGGCCCCATCACCTACACTACAAAGTAATTGCATATTGAAAAGGTAGGTGAGATTATTATCACCGTACTAATGGTTGAGAAGCATAACTGTTAAAGCTTAACAGGACTCCTGTGCACCTGTATTCAGCATGCCAAAGCTTTCTAGCCTTGGTTTCCAGAGTGTGACTTGGGATGAGTAACCATAGACTCAAAAGTGAGTCAGTGGGATTCTGCTAGAGCAGCCCAGTCATAGAAGGTTATCATGTTGAAAGAGGGCTTCTCATCTGAGGAACAACTAGACACCAAAGTTGCAGGAGAAATTACTAATTTTGAAAAAGCACTTTTTCTACAGTGGGCTCTGTATACTGAAGAAATATTGCACAGCTATAATGTTGATATGCGTATTCATTCAGCTTTAAATCTAAACTGCTTAAACCTTTTAAAAATCTTTGAGTAAATATAGTGCTTTTATGACAGTAGAATTGTGTGGCTAAAGAAGTCATAATGCTGTCACATTTCACAGCACTGTCTGCATATAGCTCTGCAAATGGTACTTAGTTCTCACCTTCAGCACCCTGTCCATCCCATAGCCAGTTCTATGATGAGACTGCAGGTAATGACAAATTTAGTGTAGTTGCCTTATGATGTGCAGAATAACAAATAAACTTGCTATGGTCTTTAAAATAGTAAAAATGCAAACATGTTTTGCTTAATATGGTACTTTCTTCCCCTATTTCCTACTTGGTAGCTGCACTACAAACTCTTAAAGGTGGAATTTAAAATATGACACTCTGTCAAGGCTACAAAAATCCTGAATAATCTGTAGCAAATCAACAACTTCCATATCATTGGCAAACGAAGGTGGTTCAGACTTGTTGAACCGTAGTTATTATAGGCTTGAACAACTCCTGATATAGAGAGATATGCATGATTATGCAGGCAAGCACAAGTTAAGTAAGGCTGATTCCTGCTCACTGCAAATCTAATTGACAATTTTGTTGCCCTTCTCTGGCTATTTAGGAAGACTAGTGAGGTCAAAGGCAATGACATGTCTCATGGTTGGAAAATGCCAGCCACCTGGTTTCTTTTTACAAGGCATTGATTTCAAACTTCTAAGCTCAGCTTTGTTACAAAGAAAAAGATTTTAAAGACTCTTGTTAAGTGAATTTTCTGCTTGTGAAATGTGACTGGCTGACAACTGCAGAAACTGAAATACTTTGTTTTCACAGAGGAGGTGCTGTACCCTTGCATTCCTTATTTCAGTATTACACTGGAAGCTCAGTGTCCACTTCCTGATGTTCATGTATGTACTTCAACCTTGATCTTGTGGGGTCATTCCTAGGCTGAAAGTTTCTATGCTTTAGACTAATTCTGAAGACTTATAAAAAAAACCAACTACTGACATTTGCCAAGATTGCTAAAAGATTTTTCAATATTGCTTATTTTAAAGAAATAAGAATATAGTTTTCTTGTTGTGATCATCATGATTAACAAAAATGAAGCAGAATGGAAACAGAAGTAGGATAGAAATGATTCAGTCAAGCATTCCATCTGTGTAAACAAGTGTCAGAACTAACACACTCAAACAAATGATTCTCCTACTGCCCTGTAAGCTGGGAAAGCTCCTTGAATTCATACAGAATAAAATTTTGTTTATTAAAAAAGAGACTGAAACAGAAACAGTTTCTCCGATGCCAAAAAACAGTAACAAAACATGTCAGTTGTACTTCAGCCATTAATAATATTTTCTGGCAAATATTCATTAACAATGAATGTATACACATACAGTTAGTACTATTTATAAGCTATATGATACCAGAGGAATGAGTTGTTCCTCATTTGGTGAAACTAGACCCATGTTTGGGAGTGACTTACATATGCTTTGTTGCTGCCTAACATACATGAAGCAGATAAAAGATAAAGGTGTTAATTTTTTCCCTAGTCAGAATACGTTAATGAAATAGAATTAAACCTTGACATTTCAGTGGTTGTCTTAAACACTAAATAACTTCACTGCCTATGAAGAAGTGACAGCCTCAGAATACTTCTCCTATAATAAGGTCAAACTGTGATGGATTCCATGCCCTGACACTTCAGATTCAGGTGGCACTCAAATACTTGTGAAACTTATTTGTTTATTAAGAACCTGATTTTTCACTACTGGTTATTTGCAATCATAGAATTGTAGAATCACAGAATGGTTAGAATTGGAAGGGATTTTAAAGATCCTCTAGTTCCAAATCCGCTTCCATAGGCATAGACACCTTCCACTAGACCAGGTTGCTCAAAGCCCCGTCCAACTTGGCCTTGAACACTTCCAGGGATGGGGAACCCATGACTTCTCTCGGCAACTTGTTCTCATGTCTCAGCACCCTCATAGTAAATAATTTCTTCCCAATGTCTAATCTAAATCTCCCCTCTGCCAGTTTAAAGCTATTCCTCCTTGTCCTATCACTACATGTCCTTGTAAAAAGTCCCTCTCCAGATGTCTTGTAGGCCCTCTTTAGGTACCGGAAGGCTGCTCTAAGGTCTCCCCTGAGACTTCTCTTTTCAGGCTGAACAAGCCCAGCTCTCTCAGTCTGTTTTCATAGGAGAGGTGCTCCACCCTCTGATCACCTTCGTGGCCCTCCTCTGGACTCACCCATATAGTATAATATTGCCCTTCATAGAGCACTGGACAATTTGTAAGCAGTGGTGATGAACTCCATATTTATTCTCAAAGTGTATGTTTTACAAACATTTACTAATGTAGATGGTTACATGTAAGCTCAGTGTCTGCCAAAGCAGTTGATGGATCTAAAAAGTGGCCAAAAGCAACAACTGGCAAAACATAAGTTTCTCATACTATTTAAGATGCCTCACAGTATCTGACACAGTCACATATGCTCTTATATAAGGCACAAAACCTACGGAAAACATACATCCTCCTGGAGTGTCAGAGAGATACTGGATGGAGAAGTTAAGCCATTTCAAATGGTACTAGTTATTTCTGTTTTGGTAACAGAACTGAGGTGTTTTGGGGAGAGCTCTAGGTCTTTTTGAGTATCTGTCCATTGCCTAGAAGATGAATTCAGACAAATCCTTCAAATAATGACACCTACGTTTAGCCAGATAAAGTCATATGTGCACCACCTGAAGCTATAAGTCCATATTGGGTGTCTAAAGTTGAAATGTCTAATTCTCATATACTGGATGGTCTACAAGAACCATGCTGAGACCAGTTAGCAAATATACTTCCTGGCAGTAGATAAAATGAAATATAAGAGGAGAGAGGCAGTCTCTCACCTTAGTTCCCTTACCATGGCATAAAGTAAGATTTCCAGCTCACCTGAGAACTCACAAAAGTGTAACTTTTACCTTTGTTTACTATCTGTATCACATTGAATAATCCCATACTCCACCTGTAGTGGGTGCTGTAAGTAGTGCCAAAAATTTTTCTTTTTGCAGAAGAGTTAACTCCTGTCTCAGTATCTGCTTCTCCTCATCTTATGAAAAAAATTAGAGGATTAGCGGTAGTAGTATCTTTGCC
Organism: Strigops habroptila; assembly: GCF_004027225.2. NCBI lineage: Eukaryota > Metazoa > Chordata > Aves > Psittaciformes > Psittacidae > Strigops > Strigops habroptila. Next base: position 82,534,816 of record NC_044278.2, read on the forward strand.
TAATACCTGGACATCAGTAAGGCCTTTGACATTGTCTCCCATAAAATCCTCATAGACAAGCTGTTGATGTACTGGCTGGATGAGCAGTGACTTGTGTTGAAAACTACCTGAACAACTAAGCCCAAAGGGTGGTGATCAGAGTCTAGCTGGAGGCCAGTAACTAGCAGTGTAGGCCACTGGTCAATACTGGATCCAGTGTTGTTCAACGTCATCATTAGTGATCTGGATTATTGGGCAGAGCGCACCCTGGGCTGACAGCACCAAAATGGGATGTGTGGATCTTTCTTATGCAAGAGGGTTATGTTGCCATCCAGAGGGACCTTGGTAGGGTGGTGAAATGGGCCAACAGGAACCTTATGAAGTTCAGCAAGGAGGAATGCAAAGTCCCGCACATGGGGAAAAACAACCCTATGCATCAGTATATGGTGGGCACCCAGCTAAAAAACAGCTTGGCAGAAAAGGATCTGACATCAGATTGAACATGAGCCATTAATGTGCCTTTGAGGCAAAGAAGGTGAATAGTATCCTGGGCTACATTAGCTAAAGTATTACCAGCAGGTTGAGGGAGGTGATCCTTCCTGTCTGCTCAGTACTGGCGAGGCCACACCTGGAGTGCTGTGCGCAGTTCTGGTCTCCTCAGTACAGGAAACACATGGACACACTGAAGAGAGTCTATAGAATGTCCACTAGGATGGAGTATCTCATCTCTAGGAAGGGCTGAGAAAGCTGGGACTCTTTAGCCTGGAGAAGGCTCAGGGGCAATTTTATCAATCTATATAAATACCTGAAGGGAGAATACAGAGGACAGAGCCCAGTTCAGTGGTGCCCAGAGACAGAACAAGAGGTAATGGACATAAACTGAAACACAGGAGGTTGCTCCTGAGCGTGAGGAAATACTTTTTCACTGCGAGGGTGACCAAGCACTTGGCGTAGATCGACCCAGGGAGGCTGAGAGTCTCCATCCTTGGAGCTATTCAAAAGCCATCTGGACATGGGCTAGGCAATCAGCTCTAGGTGTCCCTGTTTGAACAGGGAGATTGGGCCAGATGACTTCCAGAGGTCCCTTCCAACCTCTAACATTCTGTGATTCTGTGATTACAGCACTTATCAAAGAGGTGAATGACTTGGGTTCAAGCCTTCATATGTCTGATTTCAAATGAGGAACATGGATCTTCCAGATGAGAATAAACTGCTACCTAGGCAAGACTTTGAGGTCCTGTATTTCAGGGTTAATTACAAAGCCTTGTATATTCTTTAAATACTATGACCAAGGTTACAGGGAGATAAACACAGGTCTTTTAACAATGTAGTAGTTCCCTGATGAATCACTCTTTATTCTGCCTTTTGGACCATGCTTGTAGGTGCTAAGAAACTTATATTAATAAACATACTTGCAAAATTTCCTGTTTAAAGTGCTTAACTTCACTTCTTGCTTTGAATAAAGGTGGGTGCTTATCTGCACTGCCATGGGGAAAGAACTGTGACTCAGAAGTTTACAATCTCTCCCTTGAATCTCTCTTTTGTTATGCTTTTTTTACAGTCAAACCAGCCTTCCCAGCTCAGGACCAGTAAAATCCTGAGAAGACACAGCAACTTCTCCACCCTTTCCCAATTCATTCTGACCCTATTCTGGTAATGGGCAAAGGAAAAGCAGTTGTTCTGAAGAGCCTTAAGCAACTACCCAGGCAAGATAAAAAGGCACTCTGCACATTTTATTCACTGAGTGTTTCCACTGCATAGAAAATCTCTCTTTAATTTTAACATTGTTAAAAAAGCAACAAATTACAGATAAGGATTCATTTTAATTCTTAACTCCAATGAAAACAGTGTCTTTTAGCAAACATTTAGTTGAAAAACAGCTCAGAATGTAGATGTGCCCATAAGCACCTAGGAAAATTCAGGTGCCTCCAAGGTTCTGTGCCAGGTAAAGAGGGGTTATCTTAGTATTATATAAAACAATAGAATGCTTATTTTATATCTGCAGCTCTGCCAACTCTTCTTGTACATAAAACCCCAGCCCTGAGGTCATGTGGATATGCTCAGATTTTATTTTAAATAGAAAAAGGAAGTTTCTAGCGTCATAGTTGAATAGAAAACTGGAAAACAAGAAATTTTAAGACCTAAAACCAAACAAAAAAAGGGAGCTAGAATTAATATTTGTATGTGTGTGGAAATTACATATATATACACATAGTTATAACTAACTCTGGTTATTAAGACTGTCTTTGTTTTCTTTAAGACCATAGCTTATGACCAGTGTGGCCTGGTAAACCTGTAGTAATCAATGTTTGGTACAGACTTCTATATGTATATATAGCTTGCTGACAAATTAACTTCAACCCATAAAATAATTAAATATTACCTTAACAAAACTGTGAAAATCTTTCTCCAAATTGCAGTTTCTGATGTATTACAGATATATGTTTTTTCTTTTACTGATGTGGACATCAAAAACTGTAGGACTGCCAGTATTATAAAAAGAAGCTAGTTTAAGGTTTCATTGTTGGAGTCTCTCAGAACCTCATCTAACTTCAGCAAATAAAACCTAGGCTGTGCATTTACTAAAATGAAAAAACATATAGTCTGCACACATTACTTTATTGTTTAAATGGTTCTCATTCATGTTTCATTTCAATAATATTTCCCCAGCTTGTAAAGCTTATGTTACATTTAGCTCCTCTTTAAATTCACAATGCATAAAACTGCCAGGTGGCCTAATAACAGAGTACATTAACAGATTGAACTATAAATCAGATGGTTGTGTTCACATACTGTAAAAATACCACCATTTTCTTTCAGATCTGAGTTTGTACACAGATTCCTCAGAGTATGATTGCTCTCAAATATTAAAAAACCCCATATAGCTCAATTTTAACATTAAGATTGATTTTGTATTTCAAACATAAAATTGTTCTCTTCAATCCTACCAGAAAATGTACACAAAATATGATCTAGTTTTGACACGGGAAAGAAAGGAATGGAAATATAAAAAAGGGAGTTTGAATGTTTTCACTGTTGCCATAGGAAAAATATGGCTCTAAAATGAAAGTACAACTTGCACCCTTTGTTACCACTGAAATACATATGACCTAGTAGGACTGAACTCCTCTAAAAAGCATCAACAACAATCATTGGTTAAGAATATACTGCTGAGGGGTATATAATAGTTTCTGGTAAATGCATTGACTGGCTTCTTAAAATAACCTTTTCAGTGAGTTTCATTTTGGTTTCCCTTGCTAAAACATAGCAAATTTATTTCCATAGGACTAGAAATATGGAGTAAATCTGAAAAAGGTAACATTTCATTTTAGAAAACTTCAAAAAATAAAAAGGGGTCACTATTTGTATTTTTGTAAATATACATATCTCTTATACACATCTAAGTATAGAAAAAATTAAAAGCAGAAATCATATTTTTCTGATAATTTGTTTCTAAGAGAAGAAAAGCAACATTGAAATCTAGCAGTTGAGGTTCATAAGATTATAGCATAATCCCTGTTGCAGGAGAACTCATGAGGTCATTTAGTCCAATCTTCTGCTAAACATAGGGTCGACTGTGATGAGGTCAAACTGGGTCAAACTCAGGTCTTTATGCAGCGTGGTTTGCTTCAAAACACTGGATACACCATCTATTTTTTCAGCATCTACTATTATTATTATTACAATATACTTATGGTACCGTTGTGGCTAAGAGAACTAACTGGGATCATTCTAACTGCTAATTTCTGAATAAGACTACAGAATATCATCTCGAGCCTGCAATCAAGAAAAATAAGTATATAGAAATACCAATAGATATATGGTTAGCATTTATGTGCCAAGGCATGTGAGATACCTGTTTTGAGAGGACATATTTAGAAAAATAAAAGAATCACAATCTCATTCAGTAAAAGAAAATTATTTTTGTCAAGTGAGTGAAAACTATAAATCTATACCCCAGAGGCTCTCATCAAGCTGAAATTTGTCAGAAGTAGGGCATCAGAAGATAAACAACAGCAATGAAACAGAGTAACAGCTCATAACGTTAAGATGCAGTCTGAATTTTTCCTTTGTGTAGAGGGGATATATCTTTCTATATGCCTCTGTAAGATATAGGAAAGACGGAATGCAAAAGAAAAAAAAGCAAAACAAAACAAACATTGTTGGTGTTGGTTTTAGAAAAGCAGATTAACAGTTTTTTTAATGTTTAGGGAGGTTCTATATAATGTCTCAGTCAAAGACCAAAGATAAAATTTTAAAAACATACAGATGACTTCAGAACAATATAATTTTCAAAGTGCAAAGTAGTTCAAGTTCTACGACTTACCACTATGTGTTTCTGTTGGGCTTGCAGGAGAAAGAATGGCATGAAAAATAAAAAATAATTGAAGACAGTAAATTTTTTGGACATAGGTGACCAGTTTGGTCCTCACAACCCCTGAAATTCTACCTCAGCTTATTTTTTTTTAAGTTTTCCAGAAGATGTTTCACCTGGGAATATTTGTTCACTTTTTATCACAATGAACAAACATGCATCACAGTGTTAAAGGTGAAATCAACTCCCAACATTAATAGCATAAAACTACAATGTTGAAATCCCTTTATAGGTGCTCCTACAGTTAAAGGCTACTATACACAAAAGGAAGTTTGTGTCTATTCATTCTCTGAAAGTAGATAAGAAAGTAGATAAGAAATCAAGAATGAGATTCATCTCACTCTACCTTAGACATTTAAAAATTATTTTCTCAAGGCACATGTACACAACTTTTAGCTTCTTAGTTCATTCCTGGGTCTCAGTTCCTTAATTATCACATTACTTCACTCCTAAAACTGGGGGGTTTGTTGACTATTTAGTTCCCTCCAAAACAAAACAGGCTAGGTTTTGGTGATACTTTGTGTCAGTAGTTATTCCTGAAAGATAGACTAAGCAAAACTGAGCCAACCTCAGCTTTCCCTGCCACATACAGTTCCCAAATTCTTCCTCAAACACTGGTTTACAGCCAGGCCTCAGGGTATAAATGTACCCTCAGTTTCGTGTTATAAACACACCATCATGGTAACCACCAACACAGGTTTCCCGTAGTCTCAAACTCTTTGAAATCGATGAAACAAAAAAGTAACAATAATGTTTTAGGTTTGCAGGGGTAACACACAGGGAGCATTAGGGGTCACCTGTTACCAAGCGTTTTGTGGATGGAGACAAGCTGCTTCAAATGAGTCTACCCATGATTAGTGTGAAAGTGAACCTCATGAAGGTGAAACTCTTACACCACTAGGCTAACAGTCCTCAAGAGCAGACATGGATGTTGTTAGGAGTACATATAGCACTGGTCTAAGTTGTTAACTCTGGCTTCTGTTATCCTCAATGGAATGTAAGCTGATAAGTGTAGACTTAAGCAATTAACCTGTAAATGCCTAAGGTGGATGAGATCAATCCCATCATCGGTATAAATCATCACAATATAAGGAGTATGCACTTCGATGAGTATACAATAAACATTGGAAATTAGAAAATATATTTAAAAATAGAAGAATTACATAGTTAGTAAGAAGTTTAAAAATGGGTTAGAGGCAACAGGTGGGGAATAAGAGATGCAGACAAGCACACAGAATTGGCGACTTGGGGACTGTTCTTGCAACAACCTGTTAATTCTAATTCTTTAAACCCAGAAGCTTTATTTAATTTAGCAGTTCATACTATTCTGGTCTCCAGTGTCTTACACTATCTACTTAAAGGCACTGTTCTACAAACATTGCATTTTAAATAAGTGTTTCCAAACCTACTGTGCTGGTCTAGCTCACACAGGCACAAGTTACGGAATGTGCTCTGCCAATCACTGTGCTTCATTTTTCTGAGTAACAGAAAAAATTGTTAGGGAACTGGAGTGTGTGTCTATAGTGTGGACAGACTAATGTAACACATGAATGCAGAGACACTGTCATGAAAATAAAACATATATATATGGTTTTGCCCAAAAATCCAAGCCTAAAAAGAGACACTGGGAGCTGAAGCAATCTTACTAAGTGGTACTAACGCAACCACCAAACTGGAAAATTTGAGTCATTGTTTGTACTGCTACCCCATAGATGCACACCTGCCCACCAAACGATTGCAATTTAAATGCTTTTACTCTCACAAGGTCAATTGTGGTTACTTCTTTTGTTGGGATCCTGGAGCGTGGGTTGGAACAGCACAAATGAATCAGGCCTATAATATGCAGGCTTCAGCTCTTTACCATCTGACCGTACACTGTCGAAGTCTCTCCTTTGGTTTTTAAACAAAGAACACTCCCATATAGAAAAAATCAAGGTAAAGAAACCCCAACATTGGAAGTGGACATTCAAATGAATATATGGTAACCTCAGAACAGTGATATGGTAATACACCCAACCCTGCTACAACTCTGGGTTTTTTTCCCATTCTTACAACATCTTAACATGCCTGTGACTTTTCACTATGATGTGGGAAAACGTTCAGGTTCAAAGATATCTTAAAACATACAACAGCTGATATTTACAGTTACAAGTGTGGCAAAGTGATGCCCTTTAGCACTGAGCAACATGAAATTTAAATGATGATGATCATAAGAAAGCTTAGAACAAGGAAGCACAAAGGAAAGGAGTTCAATTAATGACTGGAATTTGCAATTGCTCAAGCCTTTATAGAATTTTATTTCCTCATTTTAATTTGCATTTCTATAGTAACAAAAGGTATTTATCTCAGCATATGTACCTCGGGAAAGTATTTAAAAATCCAGTTCATCTGCATACTCAAAATAACCAACATCCTCAGCATATGCTACTGAATAACTATGAAAATCAAACAGTAGCTGAAATTCACATATTCTTCTAGGAAGAATATTAATTCTCTGATGTTACTCTGTTCTTAGTTCATCTAATCTCTTTCTCTGGGTACCCAAAAGTCCCAAACCTTTTCTTTTTCTCTTCAGAATCTGTAACGATTTCTTTTTAAAAACAGCTAGGACTGAAACACACAAAATTTGGAAAATAATGGGTGTGATGAGTTTGTTGTCCCTCTGAGCAGACAAAATGGCCATGCAAAAGTTAGACAATCTAATGATGATGGAAGCTGGATATCAACTCTCCTCTTGTTTTCACAGTTATGAGGACCAGTGGCTCTCTCCATGTTTTGCATTGCAGCACACAAGGCACACAGACTAACAATGCAACCATAAAGTACACTGAGGTGGTTGCTGAAATATATTTTTCTTTCTTTTGCTCACTGTTTTCAACTAATGAATCCTTCTATCAAACATTCAATGCAAGTATTTATTCAGCTTCATTTAGTTTCTTATTATGTCCCACTCTTTTGTCAATAGTGCATTTGAAGAGCATATTTTCAATGCTCCACACAGTAATATTCTTACTGCTGATGTCTTGACAGAAATTGGGATATTGATGCCAAATTGATGTTATTGATCCAAATTTGTTTCTTGCCAGTACCAAGTCAAAGAGACAGTATATAAGCTGTTGCTACTATTGCCCGCTTGTGCTGTGCTGTACTATTCTGGGCAAAAATTACTTATTTGTTGCTGAGCCATAGAGCAAATGATCTAGAGCTTACCATGGATTTTTTTTATTGATATTCATGATTTGCTCTCAAAGAGTAATTCAGACTTTCCCTCTGATTTCATGGGGAGATGGTATCTTCTAAAAAACTCAGAAGAAGAAAGGAGACATGAGAATATCCAAAAAGGGACTTGTGAAGTTGGGAAGTTTTAGTTGTTCTCTGCTTGCAGATATGCAAAGGTCCGTGCACCCACAGAGCAAATCACAGCAGTGAGGTGATGGAGTCTATATGTACCACCTTCAACCAGGAGGAACCAAAGTTAATGTGATGCAATGCAAGTCGAGGCTTACACATATAAGAAATGTCCAGAACAACTCAGCAGGTCCCATTTGACCTACTAATATGAGATTTGGACTTCTGTTGGGTTTTTTTGTTGTTGTTGTTTGGAGTTCCTTTTTTTCAGAAACTGGAACAGGAAACAACATAGTCAAGTCATGATAAACATTAAAAAAAAAAAAAAGTTCTAAAAAGATAACTTAAAGCCAGAAAGCCTAGTTCATACAATCTACTGAATCATACAATCTACGTGAACAACTTTCAAACCAACTCTAGAGCAGGAAATTGCAACTCTCTTGATAATGAAAGAGTTGTTAGTTAGAAGAAATTTACACAAAGCTGAAGGTAGCTGATAGAGAAATACAAGAGGATTTTCTACCAAGCAGCAAAACAAAACAAACATAGACAGTGCAGGAATAGAAGCAAAGGATTATGGTATGGCAAGCATCAGTAGATAAGAATCTAGCAAGAGAAAAGAAACTTGAGATAGTGTTAACACATTAAAATCAACTTGCAGGGGAAAAAGGCAAGTATTAAAAAGCTATACATTCTACTAAAAATGGCATGACTGAGACCAGAAATGGTCCCTTTTAATCAGAGACTAAGCCAGTGATGGAAGCAGCATGGTCTAAATGCTAAATGTTAAATATCAAAATATTAGTGAACAAGATGGGAGTAGGGTTTTCTTAGGAAAAAAAGTGGAAGAACACACAGAAAGCTTTGAAAGTCACAAGCCTGTGGAATCAGAAAGAAACAACTACCACAAATGGGTAGATATCATCTACCATACGCCTATTTAGTAAATTATGCAATAACAACTATTCACAAACACATATGGACAGTAATGTTATGATCCCAAATTCCAGGAAAATGAACCTATAAAACCATCACCCCACCTGCCTAGTTATGGTTCTTTCCATTGGAAAGAAATGTTATTACATAACTTCCTGAACAACCTACTACCTCTGAGGAAATGTTACTAGCAGGAAAAAATTAAAAGATTTCAGAAGTGGGCAATGTGCAACAGAACATTTTCAGACTAGAATGTTGCTTTACATTGCTTCATTTTTTTCTCTTTCTAATATCCTGTCTGTTGGGTTTTTCTGGTGTGGGGGGATATGTTAGGAGCTCTTTGAGACAAGGGGAACTAAGTACAAACACATACAATATATTCTGATTTACGGTCAGTGGTGAGAAATAAGCAAATTTAGGTAAAAAAAATCTTATTCTAAAGCAACATCTAAAATAGGTTACATACACAATGAGAATCACGTCTCAGCATAGTTGATAATGAGGGACATGTGACCAAGTCAGACATAACACATTTAGATCTTAAATGCCTAAATTAGAAAGTTAAAACCCACTCACATCCCTGATTTGTATTATTTTTTAAGCACTAACAGAGCAGTTCTGACGTTTTCTTCGGGTTTCTCCTGCAATACATCTAAATTAACAGAATTCAACAAGCAAACAAAATAAATGATAAGGTCAAAGAAATGAGCTAGGAAATCATTGTTACCCATGGACTTTTGAAAGGCTGGATGGGAGGAAAAGTCAGTATTTGTGGCAAGTTAAAAAAAAAAAGAAAAAAAGCATGGATTCATCCTTTCTGTGTCTTTGTACCTCTGGGTGAGACCCTTGCAGTAATCATTATTGAAATTTGTTTTTTATTCTGCTGGGTTGAATTTATCAAAGAGTACAATGGCAAAATACTCTGTAGTTTTCACTTGAGCTCTGAGAAAAGCAACGGTCAGTATTACATCAGATTGGCTCTTTGCTGACACAGAAGTCCTTTTGAACAACACTGAGATAGTATGTCTCGTCTGATGCTCCATTGCAGTAACTGGTAGGATTAGATGCTGACATATGTAGCTGGCACAGGTGCCTTTCTGCACCACTGCCTGGCAACTTAAGGCTCTTGGGTTTGAATTGCTTTTGCTTTTAGTTTTTCCAATGGTGTATTTTAGGAACGTCTTCATTATTTTTTGAACAGCACATTGCTGAGTTTTTTCAGTACCCAGTGAGTTACCTATGTTTTGTTTACCCAGTTGCTTGTGTTTGCATAATTTTTCTATATGTTGACATAGTAATAGTAAAATCTGTAGTATTCCACATGAAGCCTATTTTCTCATAGTTGAAACAAAGATTTCAGAATATTATGAAAATGCCAGAGTAATACTATAAATAAGACTCACTGCATTATCATTAATCAGTGGAGATTTATATATAAATTCCAATATCACTACTTCACATTCTGTCTTTCATAAAGCGAGTTACTATATTGAGAAAAGAGAATCTCATGGGGGAGGGATGTTAACATTTTTCTTTATCTCTAATAAACTCTATTGTGACACTTCATGAATTGGCTTTAATGCAAATGTCTATGAGATTGCTGAATGCATGTTACCAAACATTATGACCTGTGCTGTATCGTATCACCCTATTTATTCCTTTCAAAAGCACTATAGGTTGTAACAAAATACAGTCCCTCTTTAAAAGGTCAATGCAGTGGAAAGTCACTGGAGTCAGACTGGAATAACTGCACAAGCCAACCTGGCTGAACTTGTTTTGTCTGAATGCTAATCAAATCAGTATCTTCATATAAACTTTTGTGCTTGCTTAGCCTTGTTTTAAAAACAACACCTTCTAGCTGCTGGGATCAAATCCAATTTTACACAATTTAAGGATGAACTATATAAATATTACTTAGCATGAAGATGAAAAGTAGAATTACGCTTCCAACAGGGAACATATTTATCCCAAAATATTGCTCAATAACGTAACCGCAACAGTAATCATTTTAATTAAAAATACCTTCTAATCTCTATGTGTTTTGGAATAAGGAAAGAAAATCTCTGTCACATATATACATGGTTGTACAGAATAACAACCATCTTCAGGAAGAAGACAATAATGCTGCTATTGTTGGTTATTCATCGGCTTTAAGATGTAAAAAGCACCAAAAGTTTGAATTGGAAAAAAAAAAGGAGTAAAGTCTTTTCTTTAATCACTTTTTGATGATTGCAGTACCTAAGATTATTTAAAATATATATTGAGACTAAGAACCTTCATTTCAACTAACCAGCTTGGATTATGCACCAGGGCCTATCAACAAATCAGTCTCAATGTCTCAGGTTAGGTATTTCAGGACAGACACTTGAAATTGTATCTCACATTAAAAAAGAAAAAAAAAAAACAAAAACCAAAAACCAAAAAAACCAAAAACCAAAAAAAAAACCAACCCCAAAACAAATGAACAAAAAAACTCCAACAGAACCAAAAAATGTAGGCTATAGCCAAGTCTGCTCTGTTAACATGACGAAATCCAGATTATTTCTCCTTATTCACACTGTATGATAAGAACTGAAAGAGTGAAAATCATCTTTCTGCAATAAACTCCATACAAATTAGAAGCTAGTTGTTAAAACACTGTGCAGAGTGCATGAGGGAAGGCCAAGCATAGGGTAGCTGAAATAAGAAAGAAAAGTAACCTTTAAGTGCCTTGTCTTTCATGTTAATAATATCGAATTTAGTGAGTCCTTCCCAATGTTTTACTTGCAGAGCAAATATTTTCTCTTTCAGTTATTGAACTCATAGTGTGATGTCAGCTAACAGCACCTTCAATTTCTTTAGCTAACGAATAAAGATCACCAGAAAAGTGATGAACTGCTACAAAGTTTTAAAGGAGAGTGAGACAAATTAGTTTTTACATATAGTTCAGAGGTTATCTTCTGGGTTTTTTAAAGACAAGTAATGTGGGTTTGATTCTGGTAGCTGTAGGCACATAGAGTAATTATACGTCTAAGAAAATTCCATACAATCTTAGACAATGTGGTAAAATTCAGCTGACCCAGCTGGAGAATATTTGAGGTCTGGTTCTATACAGAAAGGGAAAATTTGCTTCTGTTTTCATTTTTGTTATGTTAAGAATGATTAATAACAATTCAGAGATAAATTTTAAGTGTTACTGAATTTATCACTAATCTGGCATTTACAGTTTCAAGCAGCATTCAGTTGTGTGTTTTCCTTCCTGGTAAGTATCTAAATACAGCAATCAATGCACTTGCCACTTGCCAACTCTAACTGCAATAGTATCACAGAGATTCAAACGGAAACACTGCCTCACCTGCTGAGTTCTAGAAAGGACTTCTAAAACTGGTATTCACCAAGTCTGGTGTATTTGAACATACATTGAGGTTTTTCTAAGATCTGGCAAATCTTTTTTTTTCGGGATTGGTCAAATATGTTTTTAATATGGTTTTAATAGTTAAGTATTAAGTGGAAAAAAAATCCTGCAAAAATTAAATATCTAGACCTTTTTTCAGTCAGAATATCTTAAACCTGTGTGGCGACTATCTGAATTAATAACAGTTCTACCTTTTCTTACTTTCCTGTTCATTACTGTTTTGCAATTTTTCTCCAAATATTTTAATGATGCACTGTCATCTGGTCTTGGTATAATTGGAAGGAACATATCCAATATAAAAAAAAATGTATTTAAACTAGGACTAATCATTCACAAATAATATCACATAACTTGCTTTAATGTTATATGTCCTAATTTAATCTCCTCCAGATGTATCCTAGTTTAATCTCTTAATTCAATTTACCCAATCAAGAATTTATCTAGTTCCATACACCACAGCTCATGCTCTGAATATGCTTGCCACTCTAGAAGGGCCATGGCATAAAATCCGCTACTTATTCCCCATGATTGTGTTAATTTTCTAACCTTTTACACTAACTGTTTGTTGGGTTATTGGGTTTTTTTTCCTGCCAAAGTCACTTGTTGCTATTTTGGACTTTCTTGAGTAAAGCAGGCATTTATTTTAATAGTACAGATAAGTTCCTTTGTTAATATCAATTTCTTCATGAAGGTTATGTACATTTACAAAAAATAAAGTTTTGCCAGATGGCTGCAGGAATGAAAATACGTCTTGGGGAAAAAAAGAGGAAATTAGCAAAACTGAAGTCCAAGAAATGTCAGTCTGCAGCTGAACATAATGAAGGGTAAATATGTAAGATACTTCTATCAAAATGCATATGAATCTAAATATTAGCACTAGCTGGCTTTTTGATGGATTGATGGCACAATGCAGAAACATTGTATACTTTCTGTATAAAATAATTATACTTTTAAAATACAGCTTTTCAGGATGAATTAGTCTGTGCAAAGCCTACAGATTCAGGATCATATTTTTTAAAATGTCATTTTGAAGCCTTCAGTTAACTTTCTCTAAATATTTCTGGGAAACTTTGACAGCTAGGTGAGATCTCAGGATACAAAGAGGAGTATTGCTTACAGAATTCTAACAGAACAAGCAGAATCTTATAAGGCTTAAATTTTAATGATAGAGAAAATATGTTGGAATTTGATTGAGGCTAAAGTTTGGCTCAAAGGCAGAAGCAAATAAAATTCTTCACCAATATTTTTTTAAGTGAAAACGCTCAGTGTTTAGCAGAAGTAGTCCGTAGACATCATAGTGACTTTTCAGAATTTAACCAATAAGGTCCTAAGAGTACTATCATGTACATATGTACTACAGTGTGTTCAGTTAAAGGAGTGGTTTGCAGTGAGGCATTTTATCCACACTCAGAAGTTAGCTAAAATAGCAGAAGGAAGAAATTAAGCAAATAACAGAATAAGAATTATATGAAGTTCAATTGTTATATGGCTGGAGATTGTACTACAATGCACATGTATAGGAGACAGTTGGTATGGAGTGTGCAGTTTGATCTCCAGCATTTTACTGCTTGAATATTAACCATGCAGTATCAAAGGTTTCTCCACATTTTTCTGTTCTTCCTCAGGTTGACATGCTAGTTACTCTGTAAACAACTTTTTTTATCTCTAGGACAGTTCAAGAAGTCAAATATCTTCTTTTCACTCATATAACCAAAAGTTTCAGAAACATATTACTTTTAGAACAAGAAGAAAAATACAAATTTAGAGAAAAACCTTATCGTGTGATAATTTGCTCACATTTTCTGCATAAAAGTCAGAAATAAAGGCATGCACAAATCAGACACCTTTCGTATGAGAGGTATGCTTGTAGAGTACCAAGATGCTGAGATCTTTAGGGGAAAATGGAAATATAGTGTTCTTCAGTATGAGAAAGCATGAGAAAAACTGAACATATAACTTAGGACATTGCTTGAGTTGTTTATTTGAGAAAGTAGGTACTAAGAAAAAAATTGAGACTTCTCCTCTTTAGTACTTTTAAAGTACAATCTAATATGACAGAAATGCAACAACTTTTCTATTCAATGTTTCAACATTATCCACCTGACCCTGATGACGATCTGATTAAGCCCCATATAATTATTAAGGTTTATCCACTTCTACAAAATTCCTTTCTGTGTGACATTTAATGGACTACTATACATCATGTTGAGATATATTTAATCAGAAATGGAATGTAACAGTAGCTTTCTATTGCAGTATAAGTTAGAATAGACTCTTTTTTGGATTTCAACAAATGTTTGCATCACTCATCAATTGTATCACCACTACAGAGAAATAGCTATCTTCTGGCACATAAAACTTCTGCAAAAGAACTGCTTCTGGATGCTTATGACAATACAGTTCCCCAAAAAACTTCAATGTAGCATGAGCAAAGCTCATAAACAGGGCCCAGAAGTTAATGTTTTTTATAGGCTAACTTTTGGGGAGATTCTGAACTCAGTGCCTATATTAGCAGCCTCATGCATGGACAAATTAAACTAGGATATGATTTATCAGCATGCACATTATTAACTATTTGGTAATTTATTTATAAGCAATCTTTTTTTTCCTAGCAATGAAATGTAAAGATGATACTGCAACGTAGATTCCTTCTAATTTGCCAAATAACATTAATTGATCTTACGTGACTCTTGTCTGGTATAATATTTCTCAATTACCACCAAGACATTTTCTCCACAGAATGTCACACACTTCGACACACATACCCCCGTGCTTACGAAAAATAATTAATGGTTAGTGAAAACAACTGGCTTATTAAAGAAAAAGAAACTTCTATAAAAAAGCACTTGGGGGCTCCAGCAGGACTTAAAAATCCACTATACCAACCACAAAATCTCAGGTTGGTTATATCATATAATTTTGTGAGTTACAGGTGAAAGCATGTTTTAATAAGTGCAGTGGAGGTATTTCTAATGCACTTCTCTTGAACAGCTCTTCAATAATGATTTAACATGTACTATAATAAAGTAGCTTGTACATGGATTTAATACATTTTATTTTATTGCACTCTATCAATTTTCATCCTACTTTATCTTAAGTGACAAAACATTTTCTGCCCATAAGCATGATAAAGTCATTTCAATGTTTCAAATTGATAGTTAAGGAGTACTAAGAATATATATATGCTTTCTTTGTCTGTTTTTAGTCAATAAGCTAATAACAATCTCTTGCTGGTTAGTGTGCAGTAGTGTAACTAATTTGCATTGTCAGCTCTATACCAAAGGGCTGCTACACTAAAGTATAACAACTTTATCTCAAACAGTACTCCAAACTATTTTCTCTCTTATTCTCCAGATAACAAACTCCCCCTCTGAATGTTGCCTCCTTCAGCATTCAGTTCTTTTCTCCCTTTTTTTTTTTTTCTTTTTTTGTTCCCCTAGCTTTACGTTTTTATTTGGAAGATCTTAATTTCCTACCTAAATTTTGGTGGGAGCTCTAGACGACTCTCAAACTTACTCACATTATTCTTATGGTTATGCCTATCTGCAGATGACAATTGCAGCTTTCTTCTCTACGTAGCCTTTCCACAGAGGCACCTGCTATACCTGACATTTTCTTCAGCCAAGCTTATTCCTTACCAGTGTTCTTTGACACCACATTTCAGTTTAAAATCAGCAGGGTCAAAACTGAGGATCTCATCTCATTTTCCTTCTCTTTTCTTTTTGAGTTGCTATGGATTGGTGCTATTTGTTGTTCTTTGGAGGCCCTAGTCCTTCTCATGCTGACCACCTTCACACATAAGCAGATTAAATGGTGTAGCACTGGTGGTCTTTCTCCTGGTAGTTTCACATCAGCTAACAGATGGGAGACTAGCACAGTATAGAGATGTCCCGCTGCCTCATGCTAGCTACCCTAAGTGCCAGCAGCAGTTAACCTGATATCTTGAAGTTTAATTTATCCTCATTGTTGCTCTTCATTAAATCCTGTGCAGTTAACATTATCCAGTAAGCTTGTTTAAAATTAACTCAGATATTTCTGCATTATACTTCAGTCACTCATGTGGCTGAGTGACAAAATGCTGTAAGTGTAGGGAATGTTTGCGTGGTTTCATTTTATATTTTCATAATTTATTTCATTGAACTTTTTCCTTAAATTCTGTAAAGTATTTTTATACTTCTGCTTTTTTTCACTGACTAATTTGCTTTTAGGTGTTCGTCAGTGACAGTCAGAAGGTGCAGAAGAGGTAAGTCTGTACCACATCGATAACAGGAAAATTCAGGAATTATATTCTTCTTTCTTGCTTGTGATATGAAGGTTAGAACACAGTATCTATGGATTGACCAGCGGCAATTCAAATAAATATTATTTGCATATGAAATCTGTCTTTGTTTATAGAAAAAGTGAAACAGCTTTCTGTTCATTTTTTTCAATTTAAAAAATTATGTTATATGATTTCCTGCCTGGTCACACCACAGAAACACAGAATCACAGCATCTCAGAATGGTTGGGCTGGGAAGTAACCGCTGGAGATCATATAGCCCAACTCCCTCTGCTAAAGCAGATTCACCCAGAACAGATTGCATAGGATCGCATCCAGGTGGGTTTTGAGTACCCCCAGAGCCAGACACTCCACAGCTTCTCAGGGCAGCCTGTTTCAGTGCTCTGTCACACTCAAAGTAAAGAAATTTTTTGTCATATTCATATGGAACTTCCTGGTTTTCAGTTTGTGCCTATTGCCCCTGGGAGTAGTGGCTGTGTGGCCATTCAGCAGGACCTTGGTAGGCTGGAGAACTGGGTGGAGAGAAACTTAATGAGGTTCAACAAGGACAAGTGTAGGGTCCTGCACCTGGGGAGAAAGAACCCTAAGTACCAGTACAGGCTGGAGGCTGACCTACTAGAGGGTAGTTCATCTGAGAAGAATCTGGGAGTATCGGTAGTTGATAAGTTGACTATGACCCAGCAGTGTGCCCTTGCAGCCAACAGGGTCAATAGTATGCTGGGGTGCATCGGGAGGAGTGTGGCCAGCAGGTCAAGAGAGGTTATCCTCCCCCTCTACTCAACCCTGTTGAGGCCACATCTGGAGTCCTTGTGTCCAGTTCTGGGCTCCTCAGTACCTGAAAGAAAAGGAGCTACTGAAGAGTCCAGCAGAGGTCCACAAGGATGAGCAGGGGTTTGGAGCATTTTCCTTACGAATAGAGATTGTGGGTGCTGGGCCTGTTTAGTCTAGACAAGAGAAGACTGAGAGGGGGTTCATTAATGCATATAAATACCTCAAAGGCGGGTGCCAGGAGGATGGTACCAGAGTCTTTTCAGTGGTGCCCAGCAACAGGATGAGGGGTGATGGCCATAAACTAAAACACAAGAAGTTTCACCCCAACATGAGGAAGAACTTCTTTACATTGACAGCGGCAGAGCACTGGAACAGGCTGCCTAGGAGGGTTGTGGGGTCTCCATCTCTGGAGATATTCAAAATTCACCTATACACATTCCTGCTCTAGGTGGCCCTGCCTCAGCAGAGGGGTTGGACTAGATAATCTCCAGACATCCCTTCCAACCTTCACAATACTGTGATTCTGTCTCTGGGCACCTCTGAAAAGAGTTTTACCCCATCCTCTTGACACCCACCCTTAATATATTAGCATGCATTGATAAGATCCCCTCTCAGTCATCTCTTCTCCAGGCTAAACAGGCCCAGCTTTCCCACCCTTCCATCATAAAACAGATGCTTCAGTCCTCTAATCATCTTTAAAGCCCTCCACTGGACCCTATCATAGAATCACAGAATCATAGAGTCATAGAACAGTAAGGGTTGGAAAGGACCTTAAGATCATCTAGTTCCAACCCCCCTGCCATGGGCAGGGACACCTTGCCCTAAACCATGTGGTCCAAGGATCTGTCCAACCTGGCCTTGCACACCGCCAGGGATGGAGCATTCACAATCTCCCTGGGCAACCCATTCCAGTGCTTCACCACCCTCACTGTAAAGAATTTCTTCCTTATATCTAATCTAAACTTCCCCTGTTTAAGTTTGAAGCCATTACCCCTTGTCCTACCACTACAGTCCCTAAGGAAGAGTCCCTCCCCAGCATCCTTGTAGACCCCCTTCAGATACTGGAAGGCTGCTATGAGGTCTCCACACAGCCTTCTCTTCTCCAGGCTGAACAGCCCCAACTCTCTCAGCCTGTCTTCATATGGGAGGTGCTCCAGCCTTCTTATCATCCTCGTGGCCCTCCTCTGGACTCACTCCAATAGCTCCATGTCCTTTTTATGTTGAGGACACCAGAACTGTACGCAGTACTCCAAGTGAGGTCTCACGAGCGCAGAGTAGAGGGGCAGGATCACCTCCTTCGACCTGCTGGTCACGCTTCTTTTGATGCAGCCCAGGATACGATTGGCTTTCTGGGCTGCAAGCGCACACTGCCGGCTCATGTTAAGCTTTTCATCAACCAGCACCCCCAAGTCCTTTTCTGCAGGGCTGCTCTGAATCTCTTCTCTGCCCAGCCTGTAGCAGTGCCTGGGATTGCCCCGACCCAGGTGTAGGACCTTACACTTGGCTTGGTTAAACTTCATAAGGTTGGCATCGGCCCACCTCACAAGCCTGTCAAGGTCCCTCTGGATGGCATCCCTTCCCTCCAGCGTATCAACCGAACTACACAGCTTGGTGTCGTCGGCAAACTTGTTGAGGGCACACTCAATCCCACTGTCCATGTCGCCGACAAAGATGTTGAACAGGACCGGTCCCAACACCGATCCCTGAGGGACACCACTCGTTACAGGTTTCCAACTGGACATCGAGCCATTTACCACAACTCTTTGCGTGCGGCCATCGAGCCAGTTTTTTATCCACCAAGTGGTCCATCTATCAAATTGATGTCTCTCCAATTTAGAGACAAGGATGTCGTGCGGGACAGTGTCGAACGCTTTGCACAAGTCCAGGTAGATGACGTCAACTGCTCTGCCCCTGTCCATCAGTTCCGTGGCTCCATCATAGAAGGCCACCAAATTGGTCAGGCAGGATTTCCCCTTAGTGAAGCCATGTTGGCTGTCACCAACCACCTCGTTGTTTTTCATGTGCCTTAGCATGTTTTCCAGGAGAAACTGTTCCAAGATTTTGCCAGGCACAGAGGTGAGGCTGACTGGTCTGTAGTTCCCTGGGTCTTCCACCTTCCCCTTCTTGAAAATGGGGGTTATATTACCCTTCTTCCAGTCATCGGGAACTTTGCCTGACTGCCAGGATTTTTCAAATATGATGGACAGATGTCAGGATGGTTGAAGTCCCCCATGAGGACAAGGGCCTGCGAGCGTGAGGCTGCTCCTATCTGTCTGTAGAGCGCTTCATCCACAGAGTCCTCTTGAGCAGGCGGCCTGTAACAGATTCCCACCGTAATGTCCCCTGTTGCTGTTTTCCCTTTGATCCTGACCCACAAACACTCTGTTATCTCATCACCTGTCCCCAGACAGAGTTCCATACTCTCTAGCCTATCACTGACATAGATAGCAACGCCCCCTCCCCGTCTGCCTGGCCTGTCTTTTCTAAACAGCCTGTAACCTTCCATTCCGACACTCCAGTCATAGGAGCCATCCCACTATGTTTCTGTGATACCAATGACATCATATTCCCGTAGCCTTGCACACATCTCTAATTCCTCTTGCTTGTTCCCCATACTATGGGCGTT
The DNA here is from genome assembly GCF_004027225.2 of Strigops habroptila. NCBI lineage: Eukaryota > Metazoa > Chordata > Aves > Psittaciformes > Psittacidae > Strigops > Strigops habroptila. The sequence continues at coordinate 82,554,524 of NC_044278.2, forward strand.
TGTATAGAGGCACCTTAGCCGAGCTCCAAATGAAGCCGACTCAATGGCTGGAGCAGCTGAAACATCTCTACATCGCTCCAAGGCAACTGACCAGGAGTGTTGGGATGGATCAATGCTCCCCTCCCCCAACACATCTAGTTTAAAGCTTTCCTGACCAGCCTGGCAAGCCTCCTACCAAAACAGCTCTTCTCCTTCTTTGTCAGACCAGCTCCACCAGCCTCCAGTAGATCTGGCCTCCCAAATGGAGCCCCATGTTCTAAATAGCCAAACCCCTGACTATGGCACCAGCATTCTAACCATTTATTAACCTGCCAAACGCGCCTAGCTTTTTAAAGGTCCTCCCCTTTGTCCTGGAGAATCGATGAAAAAACTACCTGAGCTCCAGAGCCCCTAACCACCTCTCCCAGGGCCCTGTAGTCCTTCTCAATGTTCTCCAGGCTACTGCTATCTATATCTCTAGCACCCACATGGACCACTAGAAGGGGGTAATAGTCAGCAGGACTTACTAGAGCAGGCAGCCTCTCAGTAACATCCCTGGTCAGAGCCCCTGGCAGGCAACACACCTCCCTCGAGACTGGATCAGGCCGGAAGATGGGTGCCTCTGTGCCTTTCAAAGTAGAGTCCCCTACTACTATGACCCTCCGCTTTTTCCTGGAGGCACCAGTAGTGATCCTCTTTACTGGTGCATCAGCAGGATGCTCATTAGGTGTGGTGGGTGCTTTCTCATTAGCCCCCTGCAGAACCGCGAAGCTGTTCTGGGTGGGGACATCAGATTTAGGAGGAAGCCCCTTGTTGTTAATTGTCCTCTTCCTCCTTTTTCTGTTGTTTTTTCTCGTAACTAATTCCCAGCTTCCTGGGTTGCTGCCCTCCTTCTTTCCTATATGAGCAATGCTGGACGTTTGCAGCCCCTGCGCAGTTTGGGCCTGGAGCAAGCAGCCCAGCTTCCTCTCAGCTTCCCTGGCATCTTTTAGCTTTCCAACAGCCTCCCTCAGCTCAGCCACCTGCTGCAGGAGGACCTCCACCAGGGCGCACCGAGTGCAGCCCTGTCCATTGTGCACCCTCGCCTCAAGAGACCAGTCGAGGCACTTTCTACACTCCGAGGTCTGCGCCGCAGCCTCCCCTCTCACCGGCTCTGTCTGGGTGCCTACGCTGGGCACCGCCGGGGCAGAGGTCCCAGGCCGGTCCCTGATCCTGAGGCGAGTGCTCACCATCCCGGTCGCTGCCCGCGCGAGCTGCCCTGCCCTGCCCTGCCCTGCCCTGCCCTGCCCTGCCCTGCCCTGCCCTGCCCTGCCCTGCCCTGCCCTGCCCTGCCGCGCCGCGCCGCGCCCTGCTCGCCCGCGCTCCTTGTCGCCCGAGCTCCCTGGGATGGGTTTTACCCACTGAGGGCTGGTGACGTCACTCCTGGCACCGCCCCCTGTGAGTCAGCTGCTCGCGTCAGCTGAGCTGCCGGCTCCTGGGCAAGTCCTGTCGAGGACTGGGGGCTCCCTCGGTCGCTCTTGTCGCTCCGAACTGAGGCTCCTGGACGCTGTGCTTCCCCCCGCTCCGGTGTTAAAGGCGTCCTCTCTGGAGATACTCACCTCGGCAACTGATCAGTAGTTTTTATCCAGTAGTTCCTTATCTTTCTTGAATCAGGGAGCCCAGAACTGGACACAGTACTCCAGATGAGGCCTCACCAGGGCATACAGATACCTCCCTCGACCTACCAGTCATACTCTTCCTAATTAAACTCAGGATACCATTGGCCTTCTTGGCCACAAGTGGTTGTTGCTGGCTTATGGACAACTCGTCCACCAGGAATCCCAGGACCTTCTCTGCAGAGCTACTTTCTAGCAGGTCAGCCCCTAGTCTGTGGCATATCTTCAGCTCTCATTCAGATATTTTCCTCAGTTTACTAGTAGTCGTAGTCTAGTATTAAACGTAAAAAACTGGAAGCTTTCAAGTGTATTTTAATGGTGTGTTATAGACGTTAAATACACATATTGAGTTATGTTTTATTTTTGCTTTATTGCTGAGTCCAAAACTAGGCTGGGGAGAAGAGACTTGGGTGCAATAAAATTTTCCAAATGTTATATTCAGTAGTTGAAACATGTGTGAAACATTTATAGTGGTTTGGCTCGTTTTTGTGGTTTTTTTTCCACATGAATGTTTACAGCCCACCAAGAAAGAAAACAAGAAAGAAGACGTACCATAAGTACAGGAAAGAAAACATACCATAAGTACGTTTATCTTGATAATTTTTGGTCCAAATAGAATATGGACCCTCAAAGTAGCTTAAAAGAGCCTGATTGAACAAGACTTCCAGGTCAGTATTTTTTATTTCAATATATACACATCAATATCCTAAAATTTGTCTGTCTGTGAGAACTGTTGAAATACTTGAACACTTGAATTTAGTCACTACTATATTAACACTAGTTTACTGTGGCAGCACTTTCCTGTGTGTTTACCTTCTTTTATAATGTACAAGAGAAATCTACTAGTCAAAAAAAAGGCTTGTGTAACACTGAGGGCAAGGTGAAGCCATTGGATGCATATAAAACATGACAGATTTAGTAAGAATAATTTACTTTCTTTGTAACAGTTCTAACAGTTCAGGACAGGTTATATTTACAAAGCACCTTATCTTAAACCTGGAAATAGTTCTAATGAGATACTTTTCGCGTAGCGCATATTAGATTACTTTTGATATCCAGCTTCTGAAAACAAATGTTTAGCTTTTTCTTTTTCCTTTGCAGTGTCAGGAAATAGCGCTTGTGTGGGACACACCAGCCAAGTTCTCTCTAGTGTATCTGACTCCACTTACAAATTAATAAAGCCATTCATGTGGTTGTCAGTAATGCTGGGCAAGACCGCCCAAACTAGCAGATGTTTATTCTGGAAAACAGAAGAAAACTAAAATTCTACAGGATTCATGCAGGGATGTGACAATTTTGGCCAACAATTTATGCTCTATATTTACTTCTGATTTTTTTCTTAATCCTTAATATACTTCTTTTTCACCCAGAATTACATTTTCTTTGGGAGGTCTAATTCCATTGGAACAGGGCTGCCACTCTATACAAGTCAAGTAAGCTGTTGCCTATGGCAGAGCAAGCAAAATCGTTGCCTTTAGGTAAAAATACAGTCTTGTACCAGTAGCTTTGTTTCCAAGGCCTGCTTATACTACTGCCCACAAATCCCAGCTCCTTGTTCATGGGCCTTCATCCCTCCTCTGCTACTAAAGGGGCAGAGGCAGTGCCAGCAACTCAGGGCTCCGTGGCCTTTTACGAAGATGGACAATCAGGGTGGTAGCCCATCCCCTCCTGCACTGTTGCCTGCCGGCTTGCAACAAGTTTGTTAGTTATTGTCTTGCAAATAAAAACTGTAATTGATATTTGAAAAGTAAGAAAGTTCCCCATTTCTGCCCTAAAGCTGGAGATTTCTTTCCCAACAAAGCATGGCACACAAACAGCTGGTTCTGTACAACTGAGAGGGTAAAAGCAGCAGGTACAGAAACAAGCAGCTGTCACCAGGATTGCTTTAAAGCTGATGTGCCTCCATTGAAACAGAGGGCTATTCTGCTAGAGGCTGATGTGTTTGAATGCATTTGTACCTCTTTGTGTCAGTCCTCTTGTTCCTTTACCTCTGCTGTGAATTACCAAGTGTTAGACATGCTGATTAAATTCCCAGTTTGACTATGATCAAAAGAGGGAGAGGAAGAAGTTGAGAAGAAAGGAACAGAGACCCTGGAAAAGGAAAGAGATTATGGTTGTTATTCTTGAAACTGGAAAATCAGAAACTGCCAATTCCTGCAACCCTAAAGGACACAGTGTTCTAGTCTTCCTCAGTGTGAACAACAGTGTTTGAACCTACTGCTCACTTTTCCAAAGGGATTAAATATTCCATAATGGGGAAGTAAAGTTCAGATTTCACTTTTCTCACTTTCTCACCTACCATGCAAGAATTCATAAGGCTTTGGAGAAGGTGGGATGGAGGGGTTTGATTAAGAAAACCACCTTAATACTGGTAAAGACCAAAATTTTGGGCTGTACTTTCAATACCATTCATGCATTTGAATCACAAGTTCAGGGCTTTAGAATACTTTCTACTGTAAATGACAACGTAATTATGATACATTATATTGTTTTACAATGTTTCACACTGGAAACCAGTATTTGGGCTTAACACCATTCAGAAAAATAAATTCAAGCTTATTTTTAGTTATACTTTGAATCTACCAACACAGTCAGCAACACTGAGAAAATTATGTTCTTCAAAATAAAATTTTATAGGTGACAGAAATTTATAAAATTTCCAAATTACACTTTATTGGTATGTGAATTATCAAGAAGACATTAATATTTTACATAGCTACTTACACAATATCTCTGGTCATCACAACATCACAGAAAATTTGGAAGAGTGTATTTCTTATAAGCAGAATGATTATAGCCAAGCCATAAATAGTAGTCTCCTGGTTATTATTAATAATTTATTGAAGTGGTATCAACTTACAAGAAACATTAGAATATGGGATCTGTCCTGTAAGGTTTACAATTTGAAAAAGATACAGGAAGACAGCACTCCCTCAGTAACACAGTAGTAGATAACCATTTCCGCTGCCTTCACTTCCTGATGTTATTTTGTTGTGTTTATTAGTGATTTTAGATTAGAAGACTGACTGTCAGAAGCTCTGGAGTAACTCTTTAGAATTTTATTTTATATAGGATGATTTTCTCAACCCTCCAATCCTTTTGGTTATTCTTGATTCTGGTAAACATTACAGATATTTGTCAATTGAATTAACAGCATAGAAAAGGATGTGTTATATGAGAAAGAAGAAGTTGGAGTAATATAAGAAAGAGGCTAAGCAGGAGAAGAAATAATTACCCAGGCAGATATCAGCAGCAGATGGTGATTTCTACTGGGAAATGCATGCAAGGATTCAGAAAACACGTACTGTATTATGGGGCTTTTAAAATCTGATGGCAGCACTAACATCTTTCAGAAAATGAATGTTGCAGTGTATCTCAATGTTTCTACAGAGACAGAACAGCTAAATTGAAAAAAACAAGTAGTATATGGATAACTTTGAATTAGTACTCATCTTCTCCATCATACATGCTGAGCTCAAAGAATTACTGAAGAAGGCAAACAATTGCTGCAAAAGTGGTCAAAAGGTGAAAAGAGAAAATTTTAATGAATTTGTAATACTCAATCTCTGGTAATGGAAAATCAGCACAAACAATGTAGGGACCGGAACTGAAAACATACTATGGAGTTTCCAGCTGTTGCCCATTTGGGAGCAGAGGTCACTCCAAGTTACAGTAACTGAGGGGCTGAGCTGACTTGGTGCAAACCAATGCAGAGGCAAGTTCCACATCTGCGAGTGGCATAAACAGTACTAGCAACCTGAGCAGTCTGGCTGCTTCTTCTTCTCTTGTTGTGACTTTCCAGTCTCTCAGTTCTAGCAAGAAAGAACAGAAGTGATGTAAGAGCCTTCACACCAACTCTAAAAGTATACTTTTTTTGCCCGAAGTTAATTACTTTTTCAGGATAGGATATGCCAGCTTTATAAAACAGATCTTTCCAGATGTGTGTGATGTATTAACTACCTTGTGTCCTTTTTCATCCAGTTTACTTAGGGAAAAAAAAAAATGAAATTAAGGGAATTGTTTTTGTGAAAATTCTGTGCTTTTTCTGGTTCAGAAATATTTCCTTTTAGTTTTTCAGTTCCTGTTTGTTAGTGATCTCAGTGTTCATATTCAGGATGTGACATTACCATGCTCTATTCGTTCTGAATTGTGACCACTTAAACATGCAAGATATTCCTCCTAAACACAAAATAAAGATATTAAAAAAAAAAAATCATTAAAACTAAAAACCCAGATCTGACTTTTAGTTCTAGTTACAATGTACCTAGACTCTTGATATGAGAGAATTTAATTTTGTTTTCTAAAATACGAATTTACTATAAATTTTGGTGAATTTACTGTAAATTTCAGTGAATTTACTTCCAGTTCTGTATTCTTAACCATCTTTTAAAGAGGATATTTATTCTTAATAAAGTGAGGAATTACTTGTTTTATTTTCACAGGGATAATATTCTATTGCCTGAAAACTGTAGTGTTTGCAGTTGTCTGAGTTCAGCTTTGACTTTAATGCTCTTCCAGGTATACTAGTTTCCCTTACCTTCTTTGAGGTAGGAGTCATCTCATTGATTGTGTTGAGTAAAAGGAAATGGTTCATGCATCTTTCGTTCATTATAACAAATGTCCTTTTGCATTATAATTGAATGATGATTGTTGTGTTCAATCAATGAGAAAGGTTAAGGGAGCTTCTCTGCCAGCATTTTTAATGGAGAAGTCGATTAAGATTCAGTTTAATCATTCTGTCTGCTTCAGAATTAAAGCAACAAAGACCATCAATGGCATTATAATTACCAGTCTTTCTGTAAGTTTACACTGCTATTTATGCAGCCATAAATTTTGTTATAATGCACAATGTGACCAGGTTAACTTGCTTTGTTTGTAATGCAAAATATTTCCCTTAATTGTACAGTAGATAAGAAATTGTTGTGATGAAGTATATATAACTCAGCCTAATAAAAAAGAGAAGAAGTAAAACCAACCCCTCTGTAGAGTATGGCTGAGGTGAATCAGCCTGATAGCTTGTGTTAAATAGTTTAAAGTCATGGCCTTAACCTTGGGACGCTAGAGACATATTTTACTTCATTGAACATGGAGACTAGCGTCACTCCCAGGTGAGTAAAAAGGGTCAAATATATTATTCTAATCCCTGTTCCAAACAGAGAAAAGGTCATTATGCACTACCTATTGCATGCTGACAAAGAGTGAAAAATTCACATTGGGGACATGGGTGCAAATCTATTTTAAACGTGGCCTTTAAAATGTTACTAAAATGAATGATTATGTGGTTTTCAACAAGAAAATAATTCTTGAAATTGATCTCATTTATTAATTAGTTTAAGCTTATAAAGGTCTTACTATAAATAGCTAGAAGACTAGAAGAAATTGCTCATTTCAAATGAGACCAAGGCTATTAAAAAGAATTGTTTTCTTGTAATATTAATACCCATAAGTACAGTTATCCATTTCATCTGCTACTGCTGAGTAGAAGATGTTTTTGATTTATCCAGGATATTTAGATAAGCATGTCCAGCACTTCCAGCAAACTAGAAACACAGGATACTTTTGTTACTTTCCCCCTCTTTTTTCCTGTAGGAATTTTGTTCAAAAGACATAGACTTATTTTTTTTTTTCTCTCTCCACAGGGAGGAATAAGCTTTGACCAAACTTCTCACTAACTTAGGAACATGTTTTCTCCATGCAGATACACAATCTCGAGAGATGGTTCAATATAAAAAACAGTCCTTCCACCTGTATAGGTAGGTAGAGGGCCCCTGTAAACTCATGCTTTATTGAAAACTCAGCTTTCCTGAATGAACAAATTAAATTTTTATTTCATGTTAGCTAGCAAATCTATTTGTAAAGTTGCATGAAGAACAGAAACAGGAGTGTTCTTCTGTTCTGTGTTTGCACCAGTTAAGTTGGTGGGATCCAGGTAGGGATCCACTGCAGGCTCAGCTTCAATTATAAGTTTCAGAGAAATTAATTGCAACTCACATAAAATGAAAACTTTCCTCCTTCTGTTTTGATAAAATATTCCTGTATTTTTTCCTATCACCTTTTGTGATTCTTTATTTCTATTTATAACATATTCTGTATCTTTTAGTTGTGCATCTTAACTAAAGGTGGGTTGTATTATCCCTGTAGCTTGTAGCTTGCTGTTCTCCTAGAACAACTTTTCCTTCTTTTTCAGGAGATCACAAACTAGTAGGAGAGGATCATCTGACTAACAGCAGTTACTGAATGACAATGAAAACAAATTAAAATATCATATCACACACAATTTTTTTGGTGTACAACTCTTAAGTCTGCCATTTGCTGCATAATTTGTGCTTCTTGGAAAGTTGGACTTGAAGGTGTAATCAAAGGTATTGATATATACAAATCTGGACGTCCTACTGGCTATAAAACTACATGTTCTTTAATGTATTTTTGTATCAAGCCAGCTCTTTCAGTAACAGGAAATTATGACAACCACTAAAGAAGACAATTTAAAAATTTAACTCCTTAAATCTGTCTCCAAAGAGGTAAAGACAAACATGTAAATCAGCTGTTTATGAAACATTCATGTTTGAATTTAAAAGGCATATCAATATACAGCAAGCATCACTGATATTAAAGTCAGGAGCTTAATCCTCTAACGAAAACAAAACACATACGGTGCGTAGGCAGCCTGGCATAGTTCCTACAGATTTTATACATGTGAGTGAGGGTGCGGATGCTATACTTAATTTAAAAATAAGATTGACTAATCTATTTGAGTGCTTACTGCCTTGTAAGCAGAGAAAAGAGTAGTGTGCCAGAATGGAAATCATATGGGCCGGGAATTCCCCTTCTGTTGACCACAGAAGGTATAGGCATAATCCATCAAGAACAGAATGCATGCCATACTTTGTTCATTAGCATTTAAAGAGGCTGTTTGGCATCAGACAACAAATACAATTCTTGCAAGAACTTGGCAGCGGACTGCTTGTCAGTTAATGACAATCCACAGCTTTTTCAAGGAAATACTAAATGTTCCCAGGGCTATTTCTGGATTCTTTTTAGCACGAAGCTTGAAGTGGGGCTAACATATTTGTTTAACGGTGACCAGCTTCCAAGAGAAAACATCAGTTCTGAATTTGAAATCGAAACAAATTTGTTGGCAACACATCAACAAATTGTGATGGAATTACAGGATTTGTGATATCCCATATCTTATCTTTACATTTATGCATTTCCTAAAATACACCAGTGTCTTTAGTATCTCCATAAGCTACAGTCTGAAAAATGATGGATCTTATTTAGCACATGGATATCAATATAGACAGTGTGATAAGATACAAAGAGAAAGAAAAAAATAAGAAAAAAACCCACCAAAACTAAGCTTTTGTAGCTTTATGTTAATTATCAAGGGTGTTTTTTTGTTAATTGCTTTATTGTTAACAGCACATGAAATTCCCTTCAGTATCTGTGTAAAAATCTTCACCTGTGCTTAAATCAAACAAAAATATGTATATTTGAGTTTGGATCTGATTCCGGTCATAGGTAACTAAATTTAAGCTCATATAGGTAGGTCTTTATGTATGAGATGTATATGGGACTCAGTAGCCTAAACATAGGCAGCTAGTACTATCTGAGATTCTGTACAAGGCTGGCAGTTGTGGCACAAGGCCCATAGGGAAATCACACCTACTGGAATGGCCATGTGGAATATGTATCTTAGGACACCTTGAATGTCACCAGACACCTATGTTAAGGTACTAGAATGCCAACCTTTGTGTCTGAACTCTTATTTGAATCACTGACATTCATTTGATACCAGAGTTTAGACACCCAAAATGTAGGTGTCATCTTCAAGGAAAGCTGAATAGCTCTCTATTCTTGCTGGACTGCGCTGCTTAATTTTCCACTGACCATTAGGAGAGCATAAACCCACCTGTCTCTCATAGAGATGCTTAGTCTAAAGTTAAATCCCATCCTTAATCTTCTGTAAAGAAGAAAAAAGAGATGACAACTTAAGTAAGATTTAGTCTTTACTTCTCTAACCTATATGACTGTACATATTTTCAAATGCTCAAAGATATGCCTTTTTGTTTGTTTGTGTGTGTGAGTGACAAGTCTCAGAAAGCCAGCTTTTCATGTCATATTAGGAGCAAACTACTAAGCCTGGATATAGGTCTGATGCACAACTGTGATACTACATAGAAGTTAGACTGTTTGTAAGTGCTGCAGCTTTGTATTGTGGTGAATGAATTTCTTGTTTTGCTTTGCTTGTGTGCGTGGCTTTGCTTTAGTTATAAAACTGTCTTTATCTCAGTCCATGAGTTTTCTTACTTGTACTCCCCTGATTCTTCCCCCTATCCCTCTAGCAGCAAGGGGAAGTGAGAGAGCAGCTGCGTGGGGCTTAGTTGCTGGCTGGGGCTGAACCACAACAACCAATTGCTAGTAACAGTGAGCTTCAGGAAGCTTGAAAAATGTTCTTTGCGGGGGTAAGAGTGCCAGCTGATGTGATTCCTCCTGATCAGTCTGAAAATCTAATGATACCGGAACAACAGGAAAAATTTAAGCACTTAGGGGACCTAGAAAAAGATGCTTTATTTAAAGAACCGCAGTTCCTATGCCAAGTGGCCACCCTGTACTCTTCAAGGTGACTTCTGAATATTCTCAATTGAAGCAACATATTAAGCAGTAAAGTAAGCAAAAAGACTAACAGAAGAGTTCTTATTAAGCTTGAATTGCAAGCTTCACTGCTAAAGTTACATACAGATTTTAAACTGAAAGTGTATTATTGTCAGTCTTGAAGATTTCTCTGATGGAAGCTTTCTAGGGAGGCTATCAATAAGTCATATGTATTCGCATACGCTTGAAGATACTTTTACATTGCAGAAGTCCTGGAAAGAAGTCTGAGGGTAAATAAGGTCCAGCTCCAGCATCAGTAAAATTTTCTGCCGCAAGCTTCATTTACCATGGAGATGAGTTAATAAGTATGCACCTGGATCCTATAACCCATGAACTTCATTGCTAAAGAGGGATGATAATATGTTACTGAATCTATTCTAGTTTGTTTTCTCCTTCCACATTTTCTACAATGTAAATATGAGTCACAGTTCAGAAAGTATATTGACGGCGTGAAATGAAAGTCTCATTATCAGAGATCCTAGCTTAACCTTGATACCTGATATGTTCCATTAAGAAAACAGCAGTGAAGTCAACTTAGCATTTTTATATGTTGGAAGTTGCAATACAGTTGACTAAAAATTATCATGATATATACCAGCATTTAGACTTCTGGCATACCATAAATTAGTATCCTATTTTTTGCTGATGGTGTTAATTGTGCTCATTAAGTTTAACTAACACATGCTACAATCATACTTTAATTTGCTATGCAGAGGTATTCTATAGAAAACCTCATCGCAACAGCTGTAGGATAAGATGCTCTGACTGAGAAGTCTAAATCCCCATTAGCTCACAAGGTAAGACAATTGTGCTACTACGGCTTGAAAAACCCTCAGTACAATCAGTAAACAATAAAGAAATTACATCAGTAATGTCAGTACAGCAGCAAAGCAGAAAGGAAGTTCTACTGGAGAAACTACAAAGTACGGGTCACCAGAGCTTAACTGGCGGTTAACCAGGCTAGACTTTGTTCCCAGCTCTGCTACAGACTTCCTGTGCTATCTTTTTTTTCTGTTATCTAGCAGAAATAGCAGGTCTTCCCTTCTTCACACATGTACGGAGAATAAAGATTTTAAAGACTGTGAGACACATGAAAGTTACAATACTGCAGACTGTGGATATTTATAAAACAGAAAGCAAAATCAAGGCATCATATACAATGCATAAGTCAGAACCAAACAAAAAGATTAGAGATAAAGCACACAAATCTATCTGGACAGAATGGGTGAAATTCAGCTAGCTGAACCTCAAATCTCTGACCTGTATAGTAAATTAGCTTTTCTATATAGTAAATGGAGAGATGTAGTCAGTTTTAGAGCACAACTCATCTGGCCAAATACAGAGTCTCCTTTGGAAAGAGATGTTCTGTTCTATTGCTCTCCACTGACTATAAGTAGCCTACAATCATTACCTCACATCTAGACATCTAGACATAAATCCAGTCCTCAGACTGTAAGAGGAGATGGAGCACAGTCCACACACAAGAGTTAGCTTTCTGCAGCTTTTTGTTACTGCAGTGTTTTTTATAAGTCAGCTTGGTGAGTAGTGTGAGACCTGCTAAGGCCTCAGTCTTGAGCAGAATTTTGAACTCTGGGTTGTGTAGTGTTGAATTTGAGGGTCAAAAGAGAAGAGCTTGGGAGAGGTATAATATCTTTCATGTGTTGGCTGCAGAAAAAGCAACACCAATAAATTATCTTTTCTATGGAATTAAACAAGATCTAGATGTCTGTATGCCTCCTTTTTGGCCTCTGCCATTCGCAATAAAATCATTATTTCATGCTAATGAGAGTTTGATCCTGCACACATCGAAATAAAAAAGAGTAGAAGTATATTATGCAGAATGACTGGCAATCATAGGCTGAGGTAGACTGATCATCCAATTAAATCATAGAATATTAAAAAGGTCAAAGTAATATAGAGCTAGTCTAATTAATAGACAATGAAATAAAATTCTGATTCTCACACTCTCGAATAAAAGCCCAGTCCTGAAAACAAAGTACCTACTTTATGAAAGTACTTCCTTTGACTTCAGGGTACTTCATAAGGGCATGTGGATCCTTGCTTATGGGTTACCTTGCAGGATCAATGCCTAAGACTTTAGTTCTCCTATCCTGCTCATGAAGTTTTACTAGAATATTTAATTTTTTTTTTATTCCTTATCTGCATCTTACAAGGATGCTCATACAATGTTTTTTGTCTTCATGAACAGTAGATAAAGATTCAACAATTTAAAACTTCATTAATATGTTGTCCTAATGATATCAAAGGTATAGTATAATTCAAATGTCAGTTCTATGTCTGTCTTCTGTGGTTTATGTGGATTTCTATTAATATTTAATTTGGTTCGTTACCTTATTTATTGCATGTTGGTTAAAGGAATTTGAAGATGGAGGTCCTGTTTTAACATAAAAGTCTCCTCACACTGAACAGGAACCAAATATGATGCATGCACAATAATGTTGGGACTTTGTTTATACTAAACATTTTAAATTACTGACTTTTTCTCATAAATACTCTTAAGTAGGATGATCTATGAGATATCTAATTTATTCTTGTTTAAAATTTAACCATGCTTTTTTAAAGCATATCAATTTTGTTAATACCATGTAATTAAAACATGTCAGTGCACAGCAAGTTTTAGTCTAAATTAATGACTATGAGAATTATTTTAATTAAATAACCAATTATAGAAAAATCGCAAGCATGAGAGCTGACATTTAAATGAATTTCATTTAAATTGCTTCTTAACATTGTCCCATCTAGGACACTAATGCAAAATGAACTATTGTATCAACATAGATTATCACTATTTTTGTATGCACATAATGTATTCATATTCAATCACTGGAACAGAGCTGAATATTTTGTATTGATCTGAAATGTCTATGAACAAAATAGAACAGAATAAGCTGAAGTACAAGCAAAAATCCCTTGTAGTTTTGTGACACAGTACAGCTGCATTTCTCTTTTTTGCACACATTTATTTTCATATTCCAGTTCTTTTTTCACTTATAAATTTCATTTCCCATTTGGTGCAGAGTGAACTAAAATTGCTGAACAGTCAAGTGACCTTTTAAATTCCATCTCTCCTGTAAACACACATGAAAAATCATTATGGGCTACTCAGGTTTTTTAGGAGAAATTTAAAAACAGAAATCTTCTGTTAGAAACATTTGCTGGAGTACATTTTGCTCACTTTGAACTGGAAAAAATAGCTTACATAGTTAACTAAATTACTTTTCTGCACCGCACAGATCGTTACTACATTTGTCTAACAATCACATTCAACTTAGTCAGATGCACAGTGCAAACCATGCCAGGAAACTCCTGCAGCTATTTTCAAAAGTGAGTAAGAGTATAATATATTGCAAAATTGTTCTTCTCTACTGCAGCTTTAAAGATGTCACAGAAAAAGGGGGAAAAAAAGCTCCTACGTTTTTGTTCATTGATTAACCAGTAATGTTATGTATAAATAATGCATCTGACAGTATGGCGGCCCACTTGGGACATTGTGCCATTTACTACAAAATAGGATGCAACATGCAACTGAGCAAATTAAACATCTTTCCTTGGTAACTTGAGCATTTTTATTAGGTGATAAACATCACAGTGAGAAGAAAAGCAGATGCAGATATTTCAACAATAGTAACCTTAATCTAAAGCTATCTATAGACACAAAATAATATTTATACATTCCTAAAATATGCTTAAACTGTGTATGAAAGATGTCCTGATCTCTTTACATTTTGTGAGACTCCCATGAAAAACAGTTGTTATAGCCATGGTGGAAAACCAGGATTTTGTTCCAGGATACTGCAACTAAATTCAATGAAGTATTTCATATAATCTTATCTTGTTAACTTGTAACACAGAGATATCACTGCAACATGTACTGCGGAGATTTTGCAATGTTAACATAGGTGTGCGTTTTAAAACTATTGCCCTTGTAAAGTGCTGGTGTTCTAAGTAAAATTAAACTATCATATTAGAAATTTTCGCTGAACACAGCTTAAAAATTTCACAGGGTTTCTGTGCTTAGGTTCAAAAATGTTTATTAAAGTATTTTATTACTAAAATAGAAAGTTTTTTTAAAAGTTATTAAAATTATTGTATCATTGTAAAAGCTACCTAAATATCAGTCTTTGGTCACTGACAGTATTTTAAATTAAATGAATGAAACCCTTAAGTATAGCCACAAGGAAAATAGAAATTATAAGGCAAAGAATGGTTATTTTCTGAAGTAAAGAAAAATGATAGTAAGAATAATGTATTGCAACTGGAAAAGGATAATTTCATAATTATATATTTATCTCTATTTTCATATATGTTCAGTTTTCATAAAATTAGCATTTGTTCCCACTGATTCTAATTGGAAAAAAAAAAAAAAAACCCACAAAAAACCCCCCACCTTTATCAAAATAAAAATGTTAAGCAGCAGTTTTGCATAATTAGCACTAATAAAAACATAACAGTGGTATTTGTATTCTCAATCTAGAGGAGTTAGGTAGCCAAACCTTAACGAAAATCAGTATGAGTGGTCAGCCAGCTCCCTTTGCCTGCTGTGGAATTTCCAATCACTGCATTAAATATTGTTAAACAGAACAAGTGGGTATTACTCAACATGATTCAGTACCATACACCTTGAATTTGTAACTATCATCACTAAATCACATGGTCACTAAATCAAAGTATCTTTCTGTGTATTGAGCTAGACTCTACTCGTTCTTTTTACATACTGCAAAAGCTGCAGCAGTTTATTTCACATCCACATAATAATTAATCTAATATCCCCTCATATTTAATAGTTACAATGGTTAATGTTTATACCTGAGGTAATTCCCATCACACAGTGAGGAGGATTATCCACTTGATTAAAAATAAATCTTTTCACTCCTGCACTTGATTCTGTACCTCCCTGAGGAAGCTGACCATAATTTCTTTCTTGCATTCTCAAGTGATAAGCCCATTTTGAATGGCCAATACTGAATGTAACACTGGGCTTTAAACAGGACAGTAATTCAATCTTTTTTATTTTTTTTAATCCCAGGTCCATCTGGAAACAAATTTTTGCTACTCAGTTGTTGCTGCTAAAACCCAACCACCATCATGCATTTCCCAGTGTTGTGGCCCTTGAGATGCTGTAGTTGCTTTTTTTCTCAGAACATGGAATAAGCTAATCTGGAACTGTACTACTTGGAGTAGTAACAAAGGGAAAATGGTTCCTGGAAGACTACCATCCGGTCTCAAGTAAAAGAAGTTTGGAAGAGGAAAGAACAAAAGGCAGTGACTGAAGGGCCTAGGGAAAATTTTATGAGGTTGATTTAGGTATCCAAAGAAGATAGGCACCTAAACTGGGATTCACAGCGCTGGCATGCTCAACCAGCTAAGTCCCATGCTAAGTGTCTGAATCCTGACCCAAAAGCTGCACAGGTGCCTAAGCAAGTTAGGAAGTTGTCATTAGTCTTCAGGTAAGCTCCTGATTGTGACTCACCAGCTCTGTAAATTTCCAAATGCTTTGTTTTACCTGGCTGCCCATATTTAATTTTCTGTTTAGTTTGGTAGCAAATGCTAGGCCATGTCACATGGACATCTGTTTAAAGTCACTCAAAAGAAAGGCAACCTCTTAGTTGATGGATTCCCTGTGAGTCATGCATGTTTGCTTCAGAAACAAATGTATGTTTTGCCTTTGATTAGTAACTTTTTTTTCTACTCACCAGACCCAACAGCTCTGGGGGAGTAAGCTGGATTCTAGTCAGTCTTGTATGCCATCAGCGAAGCTATTCTATCTCCAAGTTTCCCACTCGAATGCCAAGTGCTGTCCTTATTTGCACCTTCACAACCTCACTGGAGACAAGGTGTCTACTCAGTTGTAATAATTTGGCCTGAGAAAACTTTACAGTTGGCAGTGACTTTCAGATCCCAGTACAAGGTTTTACTGCTGGCAGTTAGAAAAAAAAAATATATTTATGCCTAGTCTGAGTAAAACTGATACAAATTCAGAGATACAGTAAATACATTTTTGCAGTGCTCCATTTCAGAACTACAGCTTTTCCTCATCAATAGAAGCAGCTCTATAAATGAGCTCAGAGTGATCATTTGCCACATGGTGATTTGCAAATCTTTATGATTTGTAATAGATTAAAGTAAACTTTCTAAAGAGTGTGAAGAAAACTACGGAATGTGCTGCTGTATTTGCACCCAGGAAATTATCTTTTCCCACTGAAAGAGCAAATCTAAGTGTAATAACAGAAAAGAAAACATTCATAACATTCTATTCAATGATTATGGTAACAAATTAGAGCAGATTTTCTCTTGAATAAAGATTATCTCCTCGGTTTTACTGCCCAGCTCTGCCCAAAGTCTATATATATGGCAACAATAGATGTTATGTAAAAGTTCGAGAGAAAGAACACCAACAACATTAACTTCTGCACGGGTTTCTTCTACCTCACAGTTTAGATCACATTGAACATATGCACTTTTGCATAAGTGCCTGGGGGTGGGTAGACACATACAGTGATTTTAAAAGACAAAGCTTGATAACCTTGATAATCTCTAAAGGATGCCCCAACTAAATGGTGAGTACCAGTGTTCAGGTTCATCTTATGGGGAGAGATGAGTGATATGGGCAGTTTTACAGTTATATTTAAAAATCGTTCCATCTCCTGGTTTATATTCTACTAAGTCAGTTACCTACATCTTCACTCATAATATACTCACACCTCAACTGTTGTAACTGCCCAGTATCCAGAATACTAAACCCACAGGTTTTCACTCAACCACTCAGAGAGTAACTTCACTGTTCAAATTATCTCTTTTGTAGATCCCTGCAGACCTTCTCTCAGATTGCTGATGCAACTGTAAAGTGTGACTGCAAAATCAGATGTTGTATCCCTCTATTATTCTTTTTTCTAATGAAGCCAAAAGATTGTCACTTCCTTCTCAGCACCACCCCAATGAAATATTTGGGGATTGCATGCTCACATGAAGCTCACAATGTCCTCTATCCCACAGCTGGAAGTTACCGACTCATGTCCCTAAAACATGGCTGCTCATCATGCACATCATCCTGTTTTGTTGCAATATGGAGTAAATGAAGTTCATCTGTGCTTCCAGTTACTGTCTTATAACACAGGCACAACAACAGCTGCTCCTTATAAGTCTTGCCTTTGAGACTTTTGACCATCTTCATCACCCTCCTCTGGACATACTCCAATAGTTTGATGTCCTTATACTGTGGCACTCAAAACTGCACAGAGTACTGGAGGTGGGGCTGTACCAGTGCAGTCTAGGGTGTGACAGTTATCTCCCTCAACCAGCTAACTATGCTGTGCTTGATGCAACCCAGGACACAGTTGGCCCTTTCAGCTGCCAGGGCACACTGTTGACTCATATTCTCAACTTGCCATCAACCCAAACCCCCAGATCTCTTTCCACAGGCTGCTCTCCAGTCTCTCATCCCTCAATTTTTATGTATAACCAGGATATATAATCATTCCAGGGGCAGAATCCGGCATGTGCTCTTGTTAAATTTCATACAGAAATTGGTTGGGTTTACTCTGTAATCCCTAAATCTCTTTTGAGTCACAGAACACAGTTTGTTTTCATTTAAGTGTGACCTTTCTACTCTGTTTCTAGATGGCATAAGTTTGTGTTTGACTCTACTAAGCAGAGTTTACTCTGTAGGAAATTTTTAATATACTAAATAATTTTAGGACCATGCTGTCACTAGTACAGTCTATGCATATGGCCAAAGTTTGGGGCTGACTAAATGTAAAAGAAAACATACACCTTTTATTGCTGCCATCTCAGTTACTGGTAAATTATTATCTATTTTTTTATTACTGCTTTATTCCTGTAATTTTCGTAGCAGGGAATAGAAATCCTGCCAAGAAGAGTTTAGAGAGCCAGATTTTAATCTACTTTCTTATTCACACCAAACAAGGGTATTTGCCTACCAAATTGAACATGTATTTTTGTCTTGATAGATCTTCTTGATACAAAATAGAAAATACAGATATTTCAGGAATACTGTATGTTATAAAAACATTCCTGTGGCCTAAAGTCATTCCACATAACTTAACATATAATGCATAGATAAATAGCAGTAGTCACTTCAGGAGGAAATTCCAACTTCAGGTCAGCTGAATTGCCCTCTGGATTATGCCCAATGTATTATCTTTTTACATTTAGACTACCAGTATCCTGAAGTTAGGCACACAGACATTTGGGACATTTGGGATGAAATCAGATTTACATGCTTACACTTCTAAGGTTTTCCCAGGTTATTGTTGAAATCCATTTGTGTGTGCTGTTTTCAGTTGAACCAGAAAAACGGATCATTTAATAGAAATTTTATTAATAATCCTATAACAATCCTGTATGGTTAAAGTCATGAAGTCCCTGACAAAATTTAATGATGTGCCCATAATTTCCACAAGCAGCTACTAGCTTCCCCTAGCAATGATTTTTGACATTCAAGATTCTTGCTATGGATGCAGAAGAACAAAGCAGGGTTGCAGCTCTTCCCATTGATAATAAACTATTCCATAAATAAACATTTGCTCTGTTTCCTTCTTAAGAAAATTACCTTTACTGCTTGGATAGATTTTCCAATATATAGGTCAATCTAGCCTAACCTTTTCTGAAGGAAAATGAGAAATGTTCCCTATGAGCAAGATAAAACATACTGTATCTAATGGCACTGTTTGCAAACACCAAATAGCAGCAGACTCAAGAACTGCAATATAAAGCTATCAATTAATTTTGTTGTAACTGTATGCACCTGTGAAAAACTGCTTAATTAAAGAGACAAACAGAAATCTCTCACAATAATGCTTCAAATTACTTGCATTTATGTGACTCAGTTAGTTAGAGTGGATAAATACAGTTGGAAAGCTGCCATGTAGACTTCTGGAAAAAAAGGAAAGATAGAACCGAAGAGATACAAAACCAAACGGGAGGACTCAGGCAGATAAATACAGATAATTCTCAGAGGTTCATAGGCCTATACAAACAGAGAAAAGGAAAGAAAAAGATTCTGTGTAAATATATATAAATACCTCATTTACTGTCACAGAGTTCTGCTTTCACAGACAAGAACATTATGGAGATTGTTTGATTTGGGCAGCATACTTGCAGGGCTCAGATTTGCTTTAATTTGCCATCAAATATATTCATGCAATTCCCTCTGCCTTTAGGGAGTGGCAGGGGTGTTTACTGTTATTGTAGACATGATAGAGTGTCTTGCCTAGCCTCTGAATATTCCTTTAGAAAGGCACAGGTCTTCCACAGTCTCTGACCTATCTGCCTGTCTAAATGCCTCAGATACCCTGAGGGTGTTTGGGTCAGGAGTGCATTTCTGAAACAAATCTCCTCCTGGTCCCCTTTCTAGCCTATGTTTACCACCACAAAGCAGTTCCAGAGCACCTGAACTGGACTTTTTGGGGATGAAAATGGACTGGGAGATGTTCTCTGTGTGGGCACATCGAGTGGACATTCATCCTCTGGGACCAGACTAGATAGCTCAAAGTGAAATAATGTGAGATGTGTGTGGTGTGGACACTAGGTCTGTGGACACCAAGCACTGTGAGAGTGCTCCTCTTGATTTTCGCTACCTCCTAACATAGGCGTAGCCCAGGGCATTTAAAATAACATCAGACACGTTAGGCACTTGAATTCCTTCTTCCATTTTCATGTGTCTGTTTCAGAATGGGATATAACCCCATATATGTGCAAGTCCATTGGTGAAAATGTCTTTTTTTCATCTTCACATGCAGTTCAGTGTTGTTCAGTAGCATTTCAGGAAAGCCTGCTGCTGACAGCCATTGCCTGCCACAGGGCATTTTAATAACACTGAATGATCAGCACTAGGGGCCAGTTAAACAAATCGGACTTTCCCTTCTTCTGAGAGGGCTCATCTCGGAATGACAAAGGGGTAAGAGACAGGATTGATTACACTTAAAAATACTTGCAAGTGCAGAGTCCAAAATCTATGTTAGATATTACCTAACTCTGTTTTCTAAATACAGCCATTATTTTTTTGTTATTTAAAAATCAGCTGTCTTTCCTGACATTACAGTCCCAGGCATTCTATTCCTTAAAGAGTGGCCAAACACAGCTGACTTGGTATTTGGGTCAATGATTTGTACATGTACATTGTAACTGAGCAGTGGGATATTCTTCCAGGTGGAGCAGGGAGCAAATGCCTGGGGCAGAGGAGAGAGCAAGACCTGCTGAAAGCAAAAGTGCAAAATGATTCTTTTCAGTGAAAAAAAAAAAAAGAGTAAGCCAGCTACTATTTTAAACTGATATTCAGCAAAGGCATGAGTCGTGGGGGTTTTTTCTCTCTCTTTGGAATACTGACTAGCATATCGGTTTATAGCAGATAGGCTTCCAATATTCAAATACATATGAAAATTTCAATATTTTTGAGGTTAACACTGAAATGAATTTTATTAAGACACAATTATCCATGGGTTTTAAAAGAATATCTGTCCATTTGAGGCTGAAGGGCTACCAATATATTTTGGGTATTTCATCACACCATTTTCACTATGCTAGTATAGTAAAAATTATATGCATTTGGTTTTCTTCATTTTCTTTCCTTCTTTACTTTTGATTTCCCTAGCCTTTTCAATTTCTTATTTTTTGTGACTGTAACTTGAAGATCTCAAGTTTTGTCATAATAATTGCTTTGTTTTGTATTTTAATTCTATATTTTCCATTTAGAACAAGGTTATAAGATACAGATAGCTGACCCTACTGTTACTTCTCTTCCCAAAAAACAAATCATGCAGGTAAAGGCCCAGGATGCAGATAGATTTGTTAGCCAATCCAATCTGGCTATAAAAATCTACCTGTGACCTAGAGGACAAAACTCCTCACACTTCAAATTGAAGTCAACTACCCAGCTGACAGGCAAATATGCTTTTGAGGGCTCTTTTGCTGCTGTGATGATAGCATCTTGAGGTTGTTCCCAGATGGAGGGGAGGGAGGTCGAAGTGAGAGTCAGAAAGTGTGACAGTCGCTCATCTATCTTGGAAACACTGAAGACCTTCGAAATATGAATGAAATTAGGCTGTGCTTTTATAAACACTTTAATGCAACTTAAGTACAAAATGCTGCTCAAGGAGGTGATCCCTCCATCCTTCTCACTCCGGCTGTCTGTTCCCACCTTCTCCCTTGTGCCAGCACATGAGATCATATGGTTACCTTGTAATCTGCATCTGGGAAGCGATCCAACACCAGCCTCCCAAATATTAAAACTTTTTAGTTGGATCAGTTCCTTTTGCATAAATGCTAATGGGAGGTGGGGGAGCAGAATATACAGGCAGAGGAAGTGCTGAGGGAATTTTCACTTTCAACAGTAGCTTAAGATCATCCCAAAGCCATTGGTAAAGTACAGCTCCAGTCACCCACAGGGCTTTGAGTGCAGCCCCGACTCAACAAGACTGACACCCAGCACTGTGCTTTATGGGCAGCAAAGATGTGGTCCTAGGATAACACGGAGGAAAATTCCCACTTTCAGCATATGATGCAGTTCTTAGCAGCCTAATCAAACTGATGTAAAATGAATTGCAATATCAAAGATGTATTATGATAACACTGAGCATTTTAAAACAAGGGAGAACAAGCTTATTTTAAATGAGTAAGAGTAGAAAAAAATCCCATGTCTTCCTTTCTTTCTTTATCCTTTTTTTTTGTTCTTTTAGGGGCAAATTAAATTAACTGAAATTTGCTTTTGCCCAAGCTTATTTTGATCCTTTTTGATCTAATCAAACTATGCTTGTTTAATAAGAAAATTTAAAGCTGAGGGAAAAAGATATTGTTCAAAAAATGATGGAGTACAGTTTCGTAGCCACTTCTAGCGGCACATGTCTGATTTTTCCTTCTCCATGCTAGGTAAGTATGTACTACACATCAGTAATGAACCAAGCAGACCTCCCAGTTCAAAAATCTTGGCACCTTTGAAAGTTCCTCTCTACCTTCTGGCACAGCAAGTATTACCTTTAATCACCTCCTCCTGGTCAATAGAGAAGGGTAGAATTTGCATGCTATTTGTACAACTGGTACCCAAAGTGATGAGAGGCATGGCAAGATTGCACAGTCTTGACACAGTGTTACTTGCACAGTAACTATGAGATTCCCATAACATGTCATTGTGGCTGCAAGTGCAGAGTTAATGAAGAAAGTTGAAGTTGTATGACAGTGACCCTGTGTGCTGTTTACTGTGAACTCCAGAGTGAACCCTGAGGACCAAAACAATACTGTATTACTTCCTTTCTTTTCTTCCAATATGTCCTCAGCCTAATTCCAGTGCCTGAGCAGCTGTAAAATACTGATGAGTGCAATGAGGAGTGCGTCTTTAAGGTGAAGGCTATGCTCAGTTCAAAAATCTTTAAGTTAATAGCTTTTTCTCTTAATTTCTTTCTTTCTTTCTTTCTTTCTTTCTTTCTTTCTTTCTTTCTTTCTTTCTTTCTTTCTTTCTTTCTTTCTTTCTTTCTTTCTTTCTTTCTTTCTTTCTTTCTTTCTTTCTTCCTTTCTTCCTTTCTTCCTTTCTTCCTTTCTTCCTTTCTTCCTTTCTTCCTTTCTTCCTTTCTTCCTTTCTTTTCTTCTTTCTCTTTTTCTCTTTCTTTCTCTTTCTTTCTCTTTTTTCTCTTTCTTTCTCTTTCTTTCTCTTTTTTCTCTTTCTTTCTCTTTCTTTCTCTTTCTTTCCCTTCCTTCCTTCCTTCCTTCCTTCCTTCCTTCCTTCCTTCCTTCCTTCCTTCCTTCCTTCCTTCCTTCCTTCCTTCCTTCCTTCCCTCCTTCCCTCCTTCCCTCCTTCCTTCCTTCCTTCCTTCCTTCCTTCCTTCCTTCCTTCCTTCCTTCCTTCCTTCCTTCCTGCCTTCCTGCCTTCCTGCCTTCCTTCCTTCCTTCCTTCCTTCCTTCCTTCCTTCCTTCCTTCCTTCCTTCCTTCCTTCCCTCCTTCCCTCCTTCCTTCCTTCCTTCCCTCCTTCCTTCCTTCCTTCCTTCCTTTCCTTTTCCTTCTTTTCCTTCCTTTCCTTCTTTTCCTTCTTTTCCTTCGTTCCTTTCTTTCCTTTCTTTCCTTTCTTTCTATTTGCTCAATCTACACGTCGTATATGAAACCACCAAGGACTTATTACAAACTGAAACTGAAGGAAATGCAGAGACCTAGAATGACATCCTTTTGGGCAAATACAGACACCTACAATGTAGGTGTGAGCTACCAGCAAGCAAGTCATTCAAGCCCTTTATAGAGGCTTCTGGGTTGCGCCTCATTTCATCCTAAAACAGAAGTCTACAATAGGTCAGGTGGACAGTATACTAGAAATGTGTTTCTCTGCATTGACTGTAAAGGATGATTGGCAAATTAGCTAGTGACTACAGTACAAAGATCTAAAGCTGGGTGGGAGGAATCCTGTCACTGGCTACAGAATTTGTTCTTAACTATCAATCATCCTCATCATGGCAATCTCTAATAAAATAAAAGATAACAGACAAATCTTTAATGATTATGTTTGAACTTCAGGTTTGTGGGGACTTTTACCCATGGCATCTAAATCTGTCACAAGTTAATCTGAATTTTTGCAAAAACTTCACATATTTCTACCATTTTTTTAACTTGACTAAATATTCTCACTCTTCTCCTGAAAGACAATTGCAAATGGCATGCTCATACCAGAGGTACATATAGAATCAACGAATGAATGGAAAATATATAGCAAAATTTTGAGTTCTTCAAGAAAGTCCTCTGTTATTTTTCCTCTCAAGTTCTAAGTAAAACTAGTTTGAATAGATTTGGCAGAAAAAAAATCTTACTTGAAACAGTTCAACTGCAATGTTAATTTCTTTTCAAGAATATATTGCTTCCTTCTTGAAAAAATATTGCTTTAATTTAAGTTCTGAAATTGAAAATCCATTTTGAATGGCAAAATATTGTTTGTTCAATGTTCTGTTTTCAGAATGCTTTTGTGCTACAAAGGCATTTCACCATTATGCTCCCTGATTTCTTTATCTGAATAAAAAAAAGAGAAGAAAAAAACTTTGATGCATTGTCATGCTGTGATGGGATATGTTTTTTGAAGTCTTCGCGTTGCCTTATTGGTCTTTATTATTTAAATGCCTGGTTTAAATTTATATGATGAATTGAAGTCTGGGGGGGGTGTACCTATATTAACTGCAACCCAGCCAGCACTTTGGAGTTTGCTGCTACCCATGTTACTTTTGATTTGCATGGCAAATCTCCAGGTTTGAAGTTTCGTTGCAAGTGCCTGAAATTGAAGTAGGATGAGCGTTGTTATTTTCATTGTTTGGAAAACAAAAATGTACCTCTGATAATTTTTGTCTTTGATTACTGCTTCTTCAAAGGGTTTAAAACAGAATGAAAGCCTTTGAAAATTTTAGAGATGAAGAGACATGAGAGTTATTCTGTATGCACCAGATAAACAGATGTCTTTTAGCTTTCAAACTAAACCCAGAAAATATAAACACAAGCTTCATCAGAAACAGATAACAATCTAGGTGCACAGTACTTTACATTTTACTAATGTGCAATGGGAGAAATAATAATACTACTTCCTTCACTTGTCTAAATATTTGTTTCAGACTAACAGCTCAAAAAACATGTTGGTAATAATAGCAAACAAAATATGGTAAATTCCTTTGAGGGGGAAATATTCTCAGCATAATGTCATTATAAGCACAAGTAAACACACTTTGAAATGTATTTGCAAATAAGTAAGGCACTCATAACGCTGAAGGTATTAAATTGTGAATTCCCAAATTAATACAGGATGAAAAGCACTCATGACATCTGATAACTATTAGAGTCACCCTGAAAAGTCCCAATAAACTTAAGTTGAAGTTTTAATCATCCAAACATTCTGACATTCTCACTGTGTGGAAAAGTGCCTGCTTGGACATATGTAAAAATGTTTAGAAATAGCTGATGGTGTGAAGCCAGCCTCCACAAAATAACTTCCAGGAAACCCTAAAATATGGACAGATTTAAATCACCTGCAGAAGAATCATATAAAAAAGAATCGTAGGGTTTCTTATGCTCTTCTTAGTTCCTGGTACTCACGACGTTAAATTAGTGTGTGTACCTGAGCTGTAGTTAGTGGGCAGGGTAGGGAAAGCCTTAAGAAACCTGGCTAAACTGAGCAGAGAAAAGCCTGAAGAAATTCAGATTCAGTTTATGGTTTTCTTAGGCTGTATTAAAAGGAACAAAGTGATTTCTGTAGTTCCAAAACAAGTTCAAATGAGTTACGTCCGTTTATGAAATTATGTGCTCCCACATCAGAAAGTCTTTTTAATCTGTACAATGGAGGCACAATAAAGTATGGACAACACAGAGTGCTGTAGTTCACAAGAAGAAAATTAAGTTCAAAAGAGAAAGTACAGGAACAGAAGTCGAACTCATTTCCACTGCAGAAAATCATAATTAAAATTGTGTTCACAGAAGACAGAAGAAATAGATCCAAGAAAAAGAAGGTTCTTTAAAAACACAGGGAAGATGACAGAAGACAAAATTCCAATTCATGAGGAGAGAACTGGAAAGTCATGATTAAAATTAAGAGAAAAAGAAAAAAATCAAGCATTAAGTAGAAGGAAGAATAAATAAGGTATTTAAAGACAAACAAGGTACGATGAAATATTTGAATGGTATGGATATCAGTCGTCTATCCAGGCTTTAAGATCCAGATGTTGCTGTTAAGGTGTAAAGTTAGGCTGATCAGGACTTCAATATTCTTGCTAGATTTAAAATTCAAAGTAATTTGTATTTTGAAAGGCAT
Organism: Strigops habroptila; assembly: GCF_004027225.2. Taxonomy (NCBI): domain Eukaryota; kingdom Metazoa; phylum Chordata; class Aves; order Psittaciformes; family Psittacidae; genus Strigops; species Strigops habroptila. The sequence continues at coordinate 82,580,610 of NC_044278.2, forward strand.
TAAAAGAAAGATGAATATTTCAAGACTCTATAACAGATATAACACTATAATCAGTACAATTTTTAGGCTTTCTTTGATAGCTAATTATGGTTCTTGTTCTTCTGCATTCACTGCTGTACAGTTGGTAAGCTCGACCTGAAACACACATTGCAAGACATAGAGAAATAATGACATTGGGGAGAATTAGAACCATTTTACACCAAACTTGTATGATTTGGATTAAATCCAAAATCATGGTTGAAGACAAGGCAATATATCCAAAATCCTGGTCTTCTCATGCTTCATTGGCAGTTGCACCTCCATTTAGACCTCAAAGGAAAACCTTGTCTTCATGGTGGCACCTATGGCTGTGACTACACTGGTATATCTAGGGATGGATCCCTGACAACCAGCGCAAGTGTCACCACCATGTTGCTTTGTGCCAGCTTCTCTGATGCTCCCCTGTGGGTTGGTCGTATTTTTTTCCTGGAAAGACTCCCTGTGATTTTTATAATACATTTCTATTTTCTATTTTGGTGTATTTTCAGTTCAAAGGATCTGAATTGATGTGGGGACTTGTGTTGACATCTACAAGATAAATGACTTATAACATAAAGCTGAGGGGAACTGTTGTGTGCCTGAGGATCTTGAGGGTGCTTAAGAATGCAAAGCCTCTTGGGACAAAGTAGGAAGGCTGTTGAGGGAGAAGGAATAACGTGTTGTGTGATTTGTACATTGAGGAAAGATCTACTGAGTGAAATATTCTCAGATGGGTGCCCAGCCTTTGTCTTTGATAGAGCTAGTTGTAGTGCAAAATGATAAGGTAGGTAACAGTTAATTAGTGTGAATGATTGGGTGTCCAGCTCATGGCTTGCTTTGTTTCTCAATATAAATATATACTTGTTTCTCAAGTAAATATATACTTTCAGACCTGACTCTGACCTTGATTTACAATGATGTAAATTAAGCAAAATTCTAGCGGTATTCAAATCAGTGAAGGAAAACAGCCGCTTTGAGCCATATTCAGAGCCCTTGTGAATACTGGATTGTCTGCTGTCTTGTCTCAGTGCATTTAAGATCTATGTCAATCTTGAAATACATAAATCAGATATTTAATAATTCAAATGATACTTGGTGTATATATGAAACTGAACAGCAAAGTTGGGTTTATGCTACCCTTCATGTCTTCTATTTATGCTCCTTTTTCTTTTGTTGATATTGGTGTGCTCTAATTTCTGTCTGACTCTCTGTAGATCCCACTGTCTTGTTCCCTTTGACACCTGGTCTAATGTCAGTTGAATATAAAATTGAAATCTTAAGGGAGATCTTTTCCAGTTCTGGCAGTTCTCAAAGAGCTAAACCACTTCAAGACTGGTTTGTTTTATTTAGTTTGGTTTGTTTGCAAGCAAATCTCTAGCCTGTATATGGAGAGAGGAATGGTAGCAAATAACTATGCATATAAATTCCTATTTATCGAAAATGGAACTATTATAACAACATAAAAATCAATGTTTGTCCAATTATTTTCTGCAGGCAGTACAGTACATTGCAACATAGTTTCTCATTAGATTAAATCAAAACTGTTCTTAAATACCATTTTACCAGCTGTTACTGAATAAAGGGTGAAACAAACAGTTTGTAGTATCAGATATGTAGCTTCCTGGCATACATCTTCGCCAACTTTACAACAGCTGTGTATAATGTTTAAAAGAAACAAACACCCTCGATGGTTATTTTTCAGTTTTATTGAAATTAACTTCCCCCCCCCAAGTAGCAGCCTATATTTGTGTTAGCATAAAGTAAACCCACTGCCAGTAAAAATACATCAAAATTCATACACTAATTCTTAGATTTTCTTTCTTTCAGTTATCAACAAAACAGGGTGAAAAATAGTCTTACAAGCAATCAACCTGTTAAGAAACTACTTAGGAGAACAGCTTCATTTTTTATTATTTATTTTTCTTTGGGTTTGAGGAAGGGGGAAGTACCCCCCAAACAGAGATACAATATAGTCTGTGCAGAGACTGCCAATGCATATTGAGTGTTAGGTCTGTATGTCAGAGACACATTCAGATGCCTGTGAAGCCTGGGTCCTCTTGAATTTCTGGATGGTGTGACTCCCAAAACTAATCTCAGCCTATTCAGTGTAATTTATACTTGATTCCTGGATTCATAGAAGCCCTTCTGTGAACCACAAGTAGTGGAAACAACCCAAGCTGCTGCAAAATTACGATGTGGCTGTTGTCTGCTTCAGCCTAGCAGGCAATATTATCTCATGGCCACTGCAGGGGCATCCCAATACTACAAGAAAATCAGAGCCACGAGACAAGCTGCAAATTGTCTTCTGTGTGCTTATCCCAGATCTAAACATTGATTCTTCCTCTTGTTTTGTCTAATCACTTTGCCTTTCTATTTTGCTTTCCTGTTTGGAAAGTAAGGGTAATAATAATAACATTTAGCTTCTTCAGGGGATAATGTTTTGTGTTTTTTTTTTACCTAATGAATGGAAAGCAATAAAATGCTGTTATTAGACAATGTGAGGGTGAGCGGAGTAGACGTGGAAGAAGTAAGATTTTAAAATGTAAAAAATTTGGGAATGAGAAGATTGAGATCACTAAAAGAGGGGTGGCAGGAAAAAACCCAAAGAAAACAGAGGGTGAAGAAGGCATAAAAGAGGCATAGCTCAGAGCAACAGGGGAGGTGCATTTGCCAAAGGGAGAATGTCACGCAAAACCATTCTTTTTGTTTAAAAAATGAGCATAACTGAAAAGAGGATACTGTAAATAAAAATGTTAAAAGTTGAAGTAAGTGATACCAAGTAGAATGGAACCAGTTTGACACAATCAAATGAAGGAAGAAGGACAGTAGTTTATAGATTCTTCCACATTCAATGGCAACTAGAATCAGAGATTGGCTTTCAATCAGCTTAATAGCAGGTCATGGCACAGGGATCATTACCTGCTGTTGTGGGTGAAATCTTGTCGCCAGTGAAGCAAAAGGTAAAATTCTAATTACCTCCAGTCAGCCTATGGTTTTGACCCCTGCAATTTGGACTTCTCATACGAAAAACATCTGCTTAGTAAACTAAATTAATTTAGGCACTCAATAAGGAAAGGTAAGTATTTGAATATGCATGCAAAAATACCCAACTTGGCCACAACATGAGGAGCATAATAAATAAAAATTTAGTACAAACTTCAAAATCATTCTTGATAGGAAAGTATTATTATCTTAAAATCAAAATAATTTACATAATACTATATAGTTAGGCAGAATTCTATAAAAATAAATAAGACAAGTTCCCTGCCCTGGAGAGATTTCATTCTTAATGACAAACAAGTGCAAGGCAGTTAAAACAGGTAAAAGGAACAAAACCAGAAAGATCAAGATATTTAAATATGAAAAAATTATAGGTGGCAGAAAAAAATGGAATAACAAGTTGAAGGTATCATTTAGGAACCGTAGTCAGTCACAAGCAAGATCACTTTCTTATGCAGAATTGTGCAGAAACCCCCTGTACTTTACAAAAATGTCAAGTGCACTTTTGTCCCTTGAACTACATCATTATTAAGAAATTATTTAATTTTTTATCAACCTATCTTAGTTTACAAATTATTTTATTTCACTCCTGGCAGAGTCAGTTTTCCTATAAAGTTCTTTGAAAGCTTACAAGAGCCAATCCTCATTCAAATAAAATATCAAATACTCCATCTCGAGCAGTGGTTTTCTGTGCAGGTACTGAATATTAACCTGTGGTTTTAAATCTCAAATTTTTTTTCTATGGAGCACTCAATTCTTTCAGTGCATAAATTCTTTCACAGAAGAGGTCAGTGGATGGATTAAAAACACAGAAACTTTACTAGAACAGTGTCAAGACAGGTCTTCTGTCAGATGCCCACCAAGTTCACTGATTACTGTAAGAATGTTAATTAATGTTAATTAATGACCAATGCTTTTTAAAACACCCCAAGTAGCAGTTCTCTAACATTGCAATCTCTAAATATTTCTACATCTGTGGATTTTACAGAATTGTTCCGGACAGATTTGTAAAGGTAAGGCTCAAAGTGAGGCCTTTCTCGGCTGAACTGCTTCTGGAACACGTTCAGGAAGGCTACACTGCAATGGGCTATCTCAATAAAGATTTTGCCTGAGTTGTTCCAAAAATTCTTTCTTGCTCATAATTATCTGCTACAACATGGTCCTGAAATCTGGAAAATGGCTGCTTTACAGTCACAGGCATCTGTCTAACCAGTTCTTTGAAAGCTTACAAGAAGAGCCGATCCTCATCCAAATAAAATATCTTGTTTTATTTGTATTACTTTTATATCTTGCTTCCCAACAAAGAAGACAATCAGGCCTCAGTGGGGACTGAAAGAGCAAGCTAAACAGCTTTAACATTACATATATGTTGGAAAAAGAAAGCAGAAGGCTGACAGGCCTCTGCATCCTAGAAGACTTTCTCCAAACTTAAAGCTTTGTGATATGGATGTAATCCACATTTTAACCAGGTGAGAGGGTAGGCTGAAAGTTCAAGAGGAAGATAGTTTTTAATTTAACGAAAGGCTGAACCAATGGAGAGATGAAGCCATCACATGTTGGTGAGGTATTTTTAATAAAATACCTTCAATTAATTTAACCAGCAGATTAACGGGTTAGTGATGGATAATGCTTTTTAAAAAAAAAAAAAATGAACCCACATGCTTCCTTTTTTATACCAAATTAAAGTTTTATTCATATAATGTAAAATTATATGAATTATACTATCTCCAATATCCTCAAGCATTGGCTTAATGTTCATTTTACACATAGCATTCTTAAAAAGTCAGTGCACATTAAAAGAATACAGTCATGTTTTACATAACTTTTTATACATATATATATACACAAACACCATTTTTGATGCCTTAAGACCCTTCCCTTGAACTAAATAACCGGAAACTTTAAACATCATTTTGTCTGCCATTGGATTCTTGGTGATTGTATTAGTAATTCAGTGGATAGCACTCTAGAACCAAATCATACTGGAGAAATTGTTTTACTACTGCAGTTTAAACATGACCGTTACACTGACATAAATTATGCCTGTGTAGTAGATGAGGTATAATGAAGAATAATAGCAACACTGAAGATGTTTTGATGATGTATGAAGCATATAGTGTGATGCAACATTTAAAAAAAATAAATAAATTAAATGTTCAAACAAATTCTGCTTCAGAGCTTTTTGGGGACAATATCCGTTTGAAGCATGTTTTGAAGTCAGTTGGGAAAAGGGTTTGAAATACCTTCAGCATTCCAACTCAGTCTGACAAATATCCCAAAATAGAAAAGTGATTACATAGGTGGTTCTCTGTCTCAGAAAATCTTTCTATCTTCACATTTATCTTCTCAAAAGTCGTGAAACTGTTCGATGCATATGGTCAGAAGTAATATTATGCTTATCCGCCGGTCAGGGTATCTTTATCAGTATTATTTCGAATCCAGTCTCCTTTATCCTCTCATGTCTGTCTCTGTCACTCTGATCCCTATGCTTGCAATACCCTTCTTATTCCTTTGTGCATTAAAGTTATCAATATCAAAGTGGTAGTGCACTGAGAACAAAGTGCAAAGTTAGGAAAGCAGTTCTATAATTAAACACATATTTTGCTCCATCTCCTGCAAGTAAGGTGGCCCTGGGCAGAAAGTTCATGGTCTGTGGTCCTAAGTAAATTTACCATTATACTCTTAACAGTGCAGTACTTGCCTGATTAGTTTGTTCAAGGAAAGTGATTACCACTGTAGGCTTGCAGTCTATCTGTTTCATGTTTTAAACAGTGGGGTAAAAGCATAACAGGTAAGATGCAAAACAAAAGCTGTTCAGATGTACTTCATAGTATTATGCTTGTGTACATGGAAGCTCTTATTTAAGTATAATTGGTGCCATAACTCTGCAGCAGTAACATTTATCTTTTGCTTGATTATTTAGTCTTCTAAAACCTGATCTGTCACAGCAGAGGAACCTGATTCCGAGAGGAAGCTTTCTTTTTCTTTTTATTTTAATACTGTCTTGGAGAATAACTTTTTAGTTTGTTTTCTAATTAGACACTCTCAAGGATCAAGAATTAGAGAGCTTGCTTCATCTTTAAACAGCTGGGTTCCCAGCTGGGTTTGTGTAATGACTTCACTAATTTCCTTTCTTTTAATGTGTTTGTTTTCTATTGGTGAGATGCATTGTTCAGAGTTAGAGTTCCTTTGCAAACAGTACTGCTTCCGCTGTTTTACTTATCCTGCAGTCGATTCTACATCTCTGATTTACGAGCTAACCTGTTTTATCCAAGCGTGCTTTATGATGATCTGTAATGGTTTTTAGGCTTTCTAGTTTTTCAGCTGCTGTTTAGTTTTCAGGGATTTAAAAACATTCTTCCAATATATCATTAGAAGTTCGCAGAATGCTTTCATATATAATAAAATATCTTTAGGCTAATTTGCTGGGAACTTTAACACCCTCATTAGTAGCTTTCTCTGTGTGGCTTAACAATCTCACACGTCTCTTGTTCATGAGTCCTAACTTCCGATTAAGGGGATTTTGTTGGAGTTTAGGGTTGAGAAAACTTGATGGTTTAAACTCTGGGGGAAAATAACACTATAAAATTGTAAGATTTCCAGATTGAAATTAAAATTTCCCTTTTTATGAAATTGTATTTTCTAGTGTGAGAAACATGCTGCACTCCATGACGGAACTGGACACATTATGTATTTTGGTATTTATTAATCATAAAAAAATGGCTAAAGTTTGCAATGATAACCTTTTATGAGTGTGTGAATTTTTGTGCTTTCCAGAAATTTGTCTAGGCAGAAAAATCTCCTGAAAAGAAATTTCCATTTTCATTTTTGCAGTACAGGTTTCCACAGCTTGAATATTACCCTGCAAAATTCTTAGCTGTTTTCATTTCTTTAACTGTATTAATTAAACTTACTATTCTTATTTTACAGAAGGGGAGACTTACAGAGAGAAAACACTAATGCTTTGCTAAATAAATAACAAAACTCTATTTGTCTTTATTTGTAGTTGTCATCTTTGCTACTATCTTTAACTTGTCTCTTCTTTTCCATCTCATACTATAAAACAGCATTCACATAATTGCATGTATTTTCCTTTTAGGGTCTCTGTATTTTTTGGTCTGCAGGAGAGCTCTGTCTTTTTCCCTGAAGTCAGAGAAGACAGTCAGTGGAAAAGAAGGGATTTCAGGGACCTGCTGACAATTTTAAAGCCCTGGCCAAAAGAGCAGGTCTGAAGTGCCTTTCAGAAGGAAGTATACCACACAACAAAAATACACTGAGGCAGGATTACAGCCCTTTTGCTTAGGGGTGTCTCTCCCCTTTGAGCAGACCACGCTGATACCTACTTGCCTCAACACTACAGGCAGAGCCAGCCAGTGAAGAAGGTTTACTTGAGGACTGTTAAGGTGGAAACTGTTTACGCTGAGCTCTGGATGCAAATTCAGGCACTTTCCTTTTTCATCCCTATCAGCTTGTTGCGGCCAGTTACAAACTTAAACTGCCCTTCAGCTGCCCTTGCTCCTTTTCTTGCTTGTTCCCCAGTATGCTAACATTCTGCTTTCAATTTAGATCTGATGAAAGTAGATTTTACCTGGAGAAGTTATTTTTGACTGGACACAAGGCAAAGCCAGGGAAAGTCCCAAGACAAATAAAAATCCCTGTCATCCTGTTGTGGAACGAGCATGAAGGCCAGATTTTGAATTGCCTTAATTTAAATTCTGTGGACCATGAGCCTGCTGAATCCATGTGTCACTCCAGAAACCTGACTGATTTCTTATAGCTACTATTTATACAATAACTGTATTGTAAAGTTTTTAGAGATCTCTCATGGCAATACACTCTGCCACTGTATAAAATTAGTTAATCTGGAGATTATCAAAAACTCAAGAGTGAAATCATAGAGTCCTTAATATACTGTGCAGCCAACTCTACTAAGTATAGAAACATTTTTTCTTCCACACACCATGAATTGTGTTTCTAAATACTCGGAGTGGTATACAATTACAGTCACTACTGTAAAGGACAGAATTCTCCTGTGAGATACTAATGTTCTATTTATAATTTATTGTTATCTAAAATACACAGCAGTAATTATGTTTATTCTCAGAAACCAAATGTTCTCATTTCAGGGTGGGGCTCGTTTGTTTTATTTCTTTGCAAGCAAAAAATGCAACCTGTAAAGTAATAATGCAATGCAAGGCCAGAAGTCACAAACATTTCTTCACCCAGAAGAAACTGGGTTTTCAGGTACCTGCTTTATGGACTGGCCATGCTGTGAATGGCCACAACTAGGGTTGACTGCTCAGAGGCAGTGTGGATCTGGCAGGACTTATTAGCTCAGGCACAAATGCAAATATGGTTATACTGACACCAAAGCTAGCTTAAACCCAAAAAGAGTAATGTAGAAGAGAGAGAAACCAAACTCTCGTAAATTAAACTTGTCCTGCGCTGGCCAGAATGGATATTTCAGCACTGTGTTCCCAAAGTTAGGGGTAGAAATTAGACTGATGCACTGCTTAAAATTCACTAATGTTGGTGAGAGGCTATTTGGTGTGTTTACACTGCTAAATTAAAAAAAGGCTGAAGAGAGTGCTGAAGCACTGCTCCCCTTTCATCCACACTGTTTAATTGCTAGCTTATTCCCTGCATTTGTTTCATAGGGTTTCAGCTTGCTTTTCCCAAAAAACTATTGTCTAGGGGGGTCAGTCTTCAGCATCATGAACACAGCTGGTCATTTCAACTTGGTTCTTGCATCATTCCTAGGCTGACTTTTGTTTAGCAATAGGCACTGCTTTATTACTCCCCTTAACTCAAGTTCAGCACAGCTGTGACAACCCGAGCTGGCTCCTGTAAAAGGAATTCAAACCTCACCTTTCAGAATAGTGTCCCTTTATAAAGAGTCCTAGTGTCTAATACAGTGCACTGGAATAGGATGAGGGAGTCAGTAAGACCAGAGAGCCTAGCCGTTGGGACTCTGTCATTGGGGAAAGAAGATGTGAATCTGAGATATTTTGAAAAAGAGAAGATATTATACTGTATATTATGGCCTGAGTTTGCAAATTAAAAAACCTCTGAAAAAGGAAGGAATGTCATAGGAGACTTAACAAGTCAGTACCCAATTTCAAAGTGTTCTTTGGCTTTTAAATCAATCTGCATAATAATGGGATCAGACCTGCTAAGTTTCACACTTACTTACAGTTGCTGTTTATGGAAGACATTTGTAGGACTGTTTTCCGTACCCCATTCCATTTGTACTTTTGCTGTTAGACAATGAAATGTATTTGTACAATCACTATAATTAGCATATTGTTTCAGATGCATGTCTCATAGCTACTGTTTACAGTATCTTCTTCTGCTTAGACTTGTGTGCCAATTAGCTTTTGAAAGTAACACATCTTTATTTTTCAGCAAAAGAGATTCGTCTCCTCACCAGCTTGCTGATTAGGTAAACATTTCGGCAGATATTCCTCTCCTGTATCTTTGGCGATCTAAAAATTAGACATCTATCATGGCATATCTCTTCAACTGTCTAAATGTAGTCATGTAGTCTAAGCCAGTTACCTAGGCTCCCTCTATAAACAACAGAGAGAGATAGTTGCAAAAATATGATTCATTCAAATTATTTTAGATGTTTACCTTAAGAAGCCTGAAATAAGATCCAAGAAGAGATGAACGCCTACACCTCCTCTCACAAGTGGCATCTAATTTTTTTGGATCAAGAAACAAATCTGTGAAAAGTTTAATGGCATAGGCCCTAAGATTCTGTTGTTCAAATACAATCTTCATGGGCAACTTAAGCCCAGTGGACCTCAGAACTGGAACAGTATTCAGAATTTCCCAATCCTCGCTATGATACTCTGCACAGAAGATAACCATTTGTTTTCATTTTTATTACGGAGGTGAAAACAAAAATAAGGATTAAAAGAAGACAAAGGAGATCAATCTCTCTTTTTTTTTTCTTTTTCTTTTTCTTTTGTGTCTTTTAGGCTAAGAGCTCCCTCAAATACCATTCTCAGCTGATATTAATTTATGTAATAAATCTAGAATACTATAAGACTTCTGAGAAGTAGAACTAATGTCAGAACTGTATCTACATCCTTCATATTGTTTCTTTTCATTTGCCCCATGACATGTCCTATAGCTAACATACCGTATAGGTTGCATAAATTACAGTTGTCACCATGGCTCTCTAACTTCTTGAGAACAAACTGAACTTATATTTTTATTGCTATTTCTTGATGCCTGATTAATTTTGTTGCTGCTACCATAAGACTTTCCATTAGTTTAAATTACACTGTCTTGGAGACTCATGAGCCTACTAATCTTAAAAAAAAGTTTAAAGACAAAAAAAGATTGCTTGTCATGTCGGGTCTTCTCCACTTCCCCTACGCCCAATGACATAATCTCTTAAATATTTTGAAATTCAGAACATAAAGTACTCATCTTTTTTCACAAAGCAGTTGACTGTTTTGAAAAAACCACGCCTCGGAGGCCATATTACAAGACCACTGAAAAAGATATTGCAATGAAAAAGCAGCAGAAATAAAATAGGAGAGCAGGGAATAGCATCTACACTCAGCTCTGTGAATCATACAAAATGATCTTTCCTTTTAATGTATTCAGTACCTATTAACAGCCCTTCCTCGAGGGCCTGTTTGCATTGTAATGAAAACATTTTATGATGTGGTTCTGCCATCAGAACCTACTTGTAGGTCTGCAACACCCAACACCACCATCTACCTGATCTCCATCTATGATCTGAATTAAGTGACTCCTCAATGACCACATAACACATTTTGTGCTGGAAAAGTGTGAGAAATGTTTGAGATAAAGCATTTGTGATTACTCTGTTACAACATAAAACATATTGTCAGGAGCCACCAGCCTAAAACACAAAAAGACCATATGTGGGGCACAATGCAAAACACTTATTTAGAATATAGGTTTTCAAGCACAGTGTTTTCATGAAATGGAAAAAAAAAAAAAAAAAACAAACCAAAAAAAAAAAACCAAAACAAAACAAAACACCAAACCAAAAAAAAACCCCAAACCAAAACGAAAACCAAAAACACTTTAGATGTTGTGGTTTGATCCCAGCTGGCAAGTAAGCCCCACACAGCCGCTCACTCACACGCACCCCTGAAGGGATGGAGGAGAGAATTGGAAAGGTGAAAATGAGAAAACTCATCGGTTGAGATAAAGACAGCTTACTAGGTAAAACAAAAGCCCTGCAAAAAGGCAAAGCAAGACAAGGAATTCATTCGCTGCTTCCCATTGGCAGGAAGGTGTTCAGCCGTCTCCAGGAAAGCAGGGCTCCATCGTATGTAACGGTTGCTTGGGAAAACAAATGCCATCATTCTAAATGTCCATCCTTTCCTTCTTCTTGCCCCAGCTTTATATGCTGAGCATGATGTCATATGCTATGGGACATTTCTTGGGTTAGTTGGCATCACCTGTCCTGGCCGTGACCCCTCCCAACTCCTTGTGCACTCTGAGCCTAATCATTGGTGGGGTGGGGTGAGAAGCAGAAAAGTTCTTGACGTAGAATAAGCACCACTTAGCAATAACTAAAAACATCAGTGTGTTATCAACTTTATTCTCATACTAAATCCAAACCACAGCACTATATCAGCTATTAGTAAGAAAATTAACTTTATCTCAGCCAAAACCAGGACAAGAACCTAAAATGGCCCAAACCTGAAATGAAGATTATCTATTAAGGACACTAGATATTAGATAATAGCTAACAGAAATAGAGATGTAGCTACAGCTTTGGGGAGGCCAAGCACTTCTGAACGAGTGCTTTAGTGAGCTGTCTATAGAGTCAGACTTCATTACATCCTCTGTCTCTGGCCCAGTAAATCTTGAATTTATCATTGAATCGTGATGTACCTGCAGCAGGAGTGCTGTAGGTCACGGTGCCCATGCATCATCCCAGCATACGAAATTCAGCTTTAACTCTCCCGCCCTTTCTTCCTCAGCATGAGAAAGTAACTGGATTAGGTCTCCCTTTTTCTTGACAGGTGCTGTCAGCTCTTCTCCTTCTCTTTTGTTCTTTTAAAAAAAAATAGTGCTAAAACCAAGTCCATACGGTATGCATCCTACCTATAATTTTTAATGTTATATATATTTTTGCTTTATGAAAATGTTAAAAAAATATATATCCTTAGTTCTCTTAACAATATTATATTATCAGGAAATATGTCGTTTTCAGGGATTTTTGCTTGAAGCTAGAGTTCCTTTAACACAGCCCAGTCCGTAAAATCTTCCCAACTCCAAATCCTATGCAATTTTTGCCTTGCCAGGAAATCTGGTCCATTAAACAATTAGCCTGAAGCTGCACAGTGTTTTTTAAGTGAGACAGGCCCAGAACCCCTTCAGCAAGTTCCCAGACCTAATCTGTCTCCACAGGACTTTGCTGTTAACAATGCAAAAATGCAAGTTCATTTTAAATGGAGTCTGTTTTAAAGCAAAGAACATTTTTTAATCATCTTTTTTCTGCTTTCTCAACTAAAAGTTGACTGGAAACATTGCAGAATACAGCCACGTAGTATCTTTGAACACATGCCTTGTGTTAGAGCACATAGGCTGCAACATTTTTCACTGTTCTATGTTAAATCATGCATTCAGTTGTTTCCATTTATACTGCATCAAAGCAGTTGAAATCCAATTGAAAAGTTTCTTTAGACAGCCATTGTGCAGGAACATGATGTCAATATTAATAAAGGCTGAATTTCCCCTTGGCTCACTTCTTACAGATAAGCTTTTCAATAATACACTGCTTGCACCAAAGGTCTGATGGGACTGGGAATAGTAAAAAACACTAATAAAAGAATGTTGAATGTTTTTATATTAAATTTCCCCACAGGCAAACTGAAAAGCCTACTTAGAGTACGCCAATCAACATGGCACTTATTAAATGTAACAAGAGTCCTGTTACAACAGATCTTGAAAGCCCCTAAATATGAATTAGAAAATAAAGACAAAAGACAATTACAGACATATTTCTAGATTGAAGCCCTGGACACCTCACGTGATACTTACTAACATGACACTATGTTTGATCTTCGAAAAGACTCCATTTTTATCAGCCTACAGCTATATTTTTATTACTGCTATTTACTGTAGTTAAGAATTTTATCCTTTCCATTTCCAGTCCTTTAAAGTGCATTTTTATATTTGAGAAAAATACTGTAATTGTTTAGAAATAAGCGATGTCAGTAAATAGTGTACAATACCTACATAACTTTGGGTTGAGTAATATTAGGAAAATGGAAACATCTGAGTAAAAGTAGTGACTGCAGTTAGGCCAATTAGAACAACACTTCTGTCTTCTAATCAGAACATGGATGACTGAGTGTCTGAAAAACATTTCACTGTGAGGATTACATCTGTTTTACAAAGCCTCATCTCTTACACCTGAATTTAAGCAATATTTTCACCCTGTCAAGGTAGTGACAAATATATTAAATCTGTCTGCCTTCTGAGATTGCGAACCCCAATCTGAGATTTTGCCTTGGGCACAGCAATAAAAAATAAACTCAATTCTTAAGCATAGGGTTTATTTTCTGCAGATGGAAAGAGAAAGGAAAAAGGTTGCAAAACCTTTTGCAGGATTGTAGTTTGTCTGTAAACAACCAGCTTAAATTAACCTAAATAGCTGTGACACATTTACATTTCTATGAAACTGGGACAATTCCTGTAACAGTATTGGCATTTATGTTAATTTGTGCATATTAATTTGAAAAAAGAGGTGCATTTTATTAAATAATAATGATAGAAAAAAGAAAATTATAAAGCATTTGTGTAATCCATGCTAACATTAAGCATTTTGTTTGAAGCTGTAAAAAAGTACAAAGCCGTGGTTATCAAAGTCTTCTGTGGATTCAGTAGTTTTCTAAGTTTGTCACATGCAAACTTAAATGTCACTTAAAAAATGTTGACGACACACTAAATATGTTCCCATCACATTTGATGAGTCTGCAATGAACTCCATTGGGATCTTTCAGGTGATTTCCTATTTATATTTGATCATATGTTAAATAAATAAATATGTTAAATGTATTTGTCATAAAGAAATTACATATCTATTAACAGGATAAAAGGCAGTGTCTGTCTTGATATGTGGTTATACAGGCTATGGAATACTTTGAAACCTTAGCTTAGGACAGTTTTGTTTTCCATGGCCCACAACTCTGAAGTGTACAAAATAACATCTTGCATTTATCAATAAATAGTGAAATGGACAGGATTAGATGTACTAGCTTCTGAGATGACTTAACACTGGATAAATATCTGTTTCAATATCAGAGTTTTATTGTATGAGTAAGATACATATTTTATTCAAAGTTTACTTAAGCAAAAGTTGCAAAGACATTCTACCACATATTGTTTGGGTTTTGCTGTAGACTTGCAGAAGCAAATTTGATTGTATGATCTTTGTAATGCTGCTGGAGGTATAATATATATAATATTTCCCATAACCATATTACGCCATATTACAAGAAAAATGCATTTCCCATACACAAACTGGAGAATGAATGCTATTGTTACCAGCAGGTATCAGCTGTTCCTCAATGCGATAGCTAGCAAATTTATTCACCAAGTAGCAGCAGAATCAGCAAGAGATCATTTTATTTTACATACAAATTTGAAACTAATTAGTATTTGATAGAATAGTTGATCTAGAACATATATGGAGTAATCATAAATTCATCCTGTCTATTAAGTTGAAAGATAAACAAAAACAGACTGGTAAAACAAGTTATGGATTTTGACAGGAGATATTTCCTATATAAAGTTCAGTAAGAAACAAAACCAGAGAGGATATATGGTATTGTTTTGGAAGGGTCATGAATTTGGAGAAAGATGAGTTCAGCCTACTGATGTGAATATCCATTTTAAGAGGGATATCAAGAAAATGCAAGAGAGCACAAAGCAGAGGAAAGTACAGAAAAATTGCAAAAACCTAAGAAGTCAAGAATTAAAAATCAATAAATAAAAAGTCAGACTGAATAAGACACTGCAAAGATTACAAAACAAACCACAAGATATTTCTTCAAAACCAGAAATGAGAATAAGGAAAGAAAGATGTATCCTATACAGTTACTGCCTATGTGCCATTAACTAAATGAATAACTTGGGTTTTAATAAGGATGTTGCAGTTAACTGTGGTGGCAAGGCCAGAAGAATAAAAAGAATGACATTATAAACTCAAGATTATTATAATTAAGATGAGAACAGAACACCTAAGTCTAAATAATCTCAAGCTGCATGTCTGTTTTCTCTCTGTCCCTGAATGCTAAAAGAACCAGCATGCAGAACTACAAGTCCAGCACTGACTTTCTATCAATTCAACAGTAACTAATAGTACAGCTTGAGAAAAACAAATACAGTACATCAAGGGAGGAGGAGGAAGAGAAATCTCAAGACAGCTTTAAGTCTGTTCATAGTTACTTTTAAGGAATAACTTCAGGGCAGATAAGGATTTTTGATTTAAGTCATTTTAATAGTACTTGAGGTTATCTAGGAATGAGTACGTCTCATCTGAGTGAGTGTAATTTCTCAAATTTTCTGAATTACCTGTGACTGCATAAATCTTTGGATCAATAGATTTTAAGGTCAAAAGAAACCACTACGGTAATATAGTCTGACCAATATCCATGCAATCTCCTCAGTAAATTCTTTGCTGAAGTAGTGGCTTCTCTTTAAAGTTTTTTAAACTTGTTCCCTTGATTGGAAAACTCTTCTGATAGAATCTAAGTTTCATCAAATATGTCATCATGTATCAAATATATGTCTTGTATTACAGATACATAAGCTTCTGACTGATACAATCTTCCTACCCATCAAATTGTTCCATTTGTTTATGGAGATTCGTTTACATCAAAAAATTGCAAATAATACAGCAATACCTCTGTTATAACTTTGTAAATGTTTCATTTAAGAACTAGATGAATACTTGAAACTGTCTATAGAGTCACCAATATATTCAACATGGAAATGATTTGACAACAGAAGTGAAAGCAGTTTTCACCCATGTGCAAATGCAGCATGTGACAGTTATTGTCTTGTCCTTCCCTGAATGTTGTCAGACTTTTCTTTTTCAAATCTGGATTCTGTGAAGCTGAAAGCTGTGAAACTTTTCAGAAAGGCAAGCTAATGTTAATACTGAATAAACACTTTAAAGATGTTTTCTTTTTCACTTTGTCCTAGCAGGTGAAAAAAAAAAAAGAAAAAGAGGAGGTTAAAAGTTAAGATCAGTTTCCTGTGGGGAAGCTGATGAAATATTTCATTATCTATGCAGGGAGGCAGACAACTTCAAGGAAATGTCACTAACTTAGCATGATATTCTTAAACTAAGTATCATTTCATGCAACAAAACCACAGGAACACATTATAAGAAAGATCTGTGAAATAAAATTAAAAAATCTGAGGTAAATTTCTAAGGAGGGCATTTTGTTCTCCCTCCCTGACATATAATTAAAGCCCCACATGGAACAGATAGGTCAGACCGGTAAATGAGGGCACCTTATTACTTTGTGGCATCCGGTAGAGATAGAAAGATTGGATATTTTAATTTGGAGAAAAAAAAGTATATATAAATATTAGATGTTTTCAACAGGTAGAAGATGACTTAGTCTTTTCTGCTGCTACTTATGGTCATGCTTCACGTTTTGATAGTGGCATCTGAGCAGAGACTAGGCTGTTAAACAATCAATTGAACATTTGTTTCTCACTTCACATTGATATCCCATGAGAAGGGATGTTGTCCAACAAACACCAGTCTTATATGTAAATAAGACACAGGATATCTATTCCTTTCCCTCTCCTTTTTCCTCCAGTGGTAGCCTGCAAGTGGAAAGAAAGGGGAATTTCTCAGTCAAGACTCCCTGTCTTTTTCCTCATCTACCCCTCAGTCAAGCATATGGGCTTCCAATTAAAGAACTAGAACAACAGTCTCTTCTTTCTGTCAGATAATTTTGAAATTCTTCATGAACACTATTACATTTTAAGCTAAATTCTAATTCAGTCTAAGTAGGTGTAGTTCTTAACTTTATTCATCACATTTCACAATGTCTGATATTTAAGAAAAGTAAATTAAAACTGGCCACCAAGCAGTTGATCAGGAAGAAATCTGATCATATTCACAAAGTTTAACTGCTAATAAAAATTAAATAAAAAAGCTATCTTTTCCGAAAAGACATCTAAAGGGAGACTCGCTATAAGTCAGTGATAAAATGGCTTGCACTTCCATGACATTAAGCAGGCCTGAGCAAGCCAATCTCTTGCAATAGGTTTATCAAGGCTGCTTGTTGATTGATAGCAGGAAACTGCATAGTTTTCTGCTTCCTTGTGTATACACAGGATGCCAAACATATCTCATTAAGAACATCTGCACTCTCTTCTCAAGAGTTTTGAAGAGTGCAAAGCAGCAGGGCCAAAATCTGTGCCATGTAGATTCCGCTACCATAACAGATAGCCTGCTGCACTGCACCAAGCAGAGTTGCTCTGCAGATAACCAAAAAGGCAGCTAGTCGCTAGGGAAGAGTGAATCCACTAATTCACTAACACCTTCTCTTTTCTCCAGTAAATCCACACCAGGGAGTAAGAGGGATGATGCATTTTTTTCTCCAAAAGAGTGAGAAAATAAATGAGCAAACTCTCAAGCTTTAATAAAAGGAACTTGGAAATTAGTAATGCTTTTTCTGATTACACTTACACTTAAAATCCTGATGATTTTGAAAATATGATGTAAAATGAAGTTCTGTGCAAAATCAGGAGGTACATCACTGTCATTACTATTACCAATTCAGGCAATGTCTTAAAAAGCATTCTGAGCATGTGTTCCAAAAAGGGACTGATTTGACTACTACATCAACCTTTTGATTTGCATTATGATTTTGCAAACTTTAGTTTGCAAAAATAATTCAGAACAAGAAGTTGGCACGACCAAACAATTATGCCACCTCTCCATAGGTCTTGAATGGTGAATAAATCCTATATGGAGAAAAAAAAAAGTTTCCATGCACACAAGGGCAGGGGAGGAGATGGAATAATTAGCCGGTTGCTATAGTAACACAGATAGAACTAGGACATCCCACTCACATGAAAAGTTTATCTTAGATTTTGGTTAAGTATTCCTAATATAGCTCTTTTCTTGGCTTTGAAAATCATAAATGCTCAGTTTTGCTGTGATTACAGTGAAAACTCAGATTTTCCACAGAATTCAGGTATCACCAGACAGAAAACTTCAAAGTTGCTAAGGTAAACCTCATTGGGCATCTGTACACCATAAAATAGGAGCAGTGACAGGCAAGAGTAGCAAATTCAAGACAGAGCTGTCTCACTGCCCTTTCCATGCACCTGTCGCTCCCGAAGTGTGACTGAAATAATAATAGCCTAAGTAAGACTGCTGTCTATCCTGAATACCTCTTTCTCCCAAATACCGACGAGTTTTTCAACTCAAATTTTATCACCTCTCAGAGCTAACTGTAAATTACCCTGGGAAATTTGAAAAAGCTGCTGGAGAAGGACACATAGTGCCAGACACTGCACAGAGGCACTAGAGACTTGCCTTAAATGACTGTCTTTGCAACCAGGCAAATCACACAGTATGCCTACATAGATGAAAAATCAGTTCTGAGCTCTACCGTGCTGCTTCTGGACCAATGCTGTCTTAGATGCAGCCAGGTGTGACCAGTGTGTGGAAGAGCTCAGGATCATCCATGTAGACTGTCCTGTGCTTCTGTTCCCGTCAGTGAGAGGGAGACAGTATTTAACACCTTCGCAGAGACACTTGAAGATAACTAGTGTTAATAGTTGACCATTCACTAATCATTCTGGCTAGCACATCCCAGATTCTCCCAGTGGTGAAAAAACAGCTGGCTTTTCTCCTGAAATGTGCATTATTCACAACTAAATGTCCCACAGAGTCTTCAGCTGGAAAACAGAGTCCTGGAATTTCAGGCAGAATCTGGCATGTAACCAGGCTTATTCTGCAGTCTTTTCTGGACTGATTTCCAAATAAGCTATACACTTGTTTGTTTTGCTGGAGTCATAAAAATTATCACCAACTAAACAGGAAATTATTTTGAAAATTTGGCTTCTAAGTAAACCTTAATTTGTCATTTCATAAATTAGCAATAATCATGCTTATGTGAGACCTTTGAATGGAAGTTTCTCTAGGAATATAAGGTATTATTAATAGTAATTGCACTTTTATTGATGACATGATACTTCATCTGTCAAAAGTGGATTAATTCTGTTGAAGCAAATTCAATACTATTTTAATGTACATACCAAATTTACCACGCTCCTTTTCTTTCTGTGGTCTTTTTTTCCTTGTTGCATGATTGCTATTTTTCTAGCTTCTGCTGAGATGAAACTGAGCATATTAAACACTTCAGAAAATAAACTACCACATACATTTCTTCTACCATGATGTTACTCCCTAGCCATTCCTGAGAACCACGATTCATCTTTGGAAAGTAAACACCTAATGAATTAGTAATTTTTTTTCCAATACCATAGAGTGACATACATAATCATTCATCCACATATGGACCAGATGGGACATATCCTAAAGCAACAATAAATGAAAAAGAAACAATAGATTAAAAAAAAAAAATAAAAATCAATCATTAAAAGAAAGAAATTCTGATTTTTATAATTATTTTATCTATAGGCACATGAAGTTGAGAAAATTTAAATTTAAAAGCTCCGTTCTCGGTGAGACACGATTAACATTAGAAGAGGTGATTAGAAGAGGAGTAATTTCTGCTCAGACTATACTGACAAGTAGGCTAAGTTCTCCCACAGCAGAGGAGTGCTGAAGGCAGTAGAAATTGTTCCTCTCTACTGAAGTGTTCCCACAACCAAGGTAATTCACAGAGGTCAATTTTATTAGCATTCGACTCCTTCCAATAAATAGACTAGCATTAATAGACTGATGTGAAGCTCAGGATGTGTCCTTCATATAAAACTGCAAGTTTTCTACAATCAGAGCCCTGAGCTCTGGGTGGAGCCTCTAGTCTAAGCAGCGGATGAACATGGTCTTCAATATCACAACTTAGATGCAAAAGCCTACATTCTAATTAAATCCCACTTTACTCACCTAAGTCTTTTTATGGCCCTGCTTGTATTAGACAATTAGAACCATTAATTAGGCAACTTGTGTTTTCTAACTACTGTAAAACAATTCAGGTTTTGGGTCACTAATTTCAGGACCACCAAGTATGCACTGCTTACCATGAAATATTTGTCAGGTTTCCAGGGTCCAAATATTTAAAAAAAAAAAAAAAAAAAAAATAGAATTATTCAGTTTAATGTATAGAAGTATGATTTTCACCCTCTATTGATTCCATCTTATTTTATATGAATAGCCATGCTTTCTAGTTAAAACAAGTGACAACTCTTACAATGTTCTCATATGGGTCGTTACATCTTAAACCTAGATGATTTGAAATTGAAAAAATATCCATAACATTAACCTTTACCTATTATCTTTTTTGTTACTGTAGGCAAAAAAAAATATTTCAACAAAAATTGTTTAGTACAAAAAGCACATATTTGCACATCTTCCTTTGCTAATAAATGACTAATCGGTCATTCATTCATTCACTTCATATTAATTGTTAAAAGATTAATCATGATGAACTAACGTATTATTAATATCCACATTATATGTGTATCCATGGAAATTCCATTACAATATGGCGGTTAACTAATGTACCATTATTTTAAAGTTAATTATTGTAGCATTAGAAGTAACTATGAAGAAAAGATTCAGGGAATTTGTTTTCCTATCATTTTTCTTTTAAAATAATTTTATATCTTATCCTATTAGAAAAGTGAATCCAGGGAGAGAAAAAAGCAAGGATCTTCATTTTCTTTCCCTAGCTTCTTTCATATTCAGCTTGTGTTTATAATTTTTTAAAAAGGCAAATATCACAGTCCAGTCATTCTGCTAAGAAGTAACAGCTGTCTACTATGAAAATTAATAGTTCTCCACTTCTTGAAGGTTGCAATGTAGAACATAAGAAAATACAAATTTCTATTATTGTGTTAAAAAAAGACCAACAATTTCTGTGATCCATATATACAGTGAATAGATAAATCTGTCTAGTGAACAGTCATCATTCTTGTGCCTGTTTGCCTTAGCCTTGGTTAAGAAATCAGGCCTTTGGTATTCATGATGTATGCTTTTTTTCTTTTTTTGCTTTGGATTTCAAAGGTATATGCTTATTCAGTATTCAGTTTGTGTCTGTTTGTATACATACATGCACACACACATACATATACACAGGTTCTTCACGTGAGGTGAATTGCACTGTTCAATTTGAAACTTAGACAATAATTCCAGTTAGAATTTCAGTTACAGGCAACAATGGTAGGGTTTAAATGACTGGATTTTTAAAAGAAATTTTCACTTACAAGAAAGCAACTAAAAAAAAAAAAACAACACCAAAACCAAACAAGAACGACTCCCAAAAAAACCCAAAAAACCTGGGTTGTCAGTGATAAGAAAAATCTAAGAAATCACAAGACATTTAAATAGTACCTTTATTTTTAAATATATTAGAATTCTGATGATTGGGGTTTGTGTCTGCAGATCATGGGCATACTACTGTGTGAGCACCATCTTAGTCCCTGGTACATTTTGGCTTTGTGCAGAGCTGCATAACATTTCTCAGTGTTTGTTTACCATTACTAGTATCCTTTCACAGCACAAGAATCCTTGAACTTTTGAGCCACCTCTTTAAATAAGTCCAGCCGATCTGTGGTCTGAGTCAGTCCACCCCTCTACAATTTCATTTGATTGTTTTCAAAAGAGTTTGAAGGGCAGGCTTTTGAAAAAATTGCCTTTGAAAAAAATAAGATAAGCAGTAGTACATCAACACTGCTTGTTAATAATACTATTTCCACCCTATTCTAGAGGTGGTTAGATCACAATCTGAGATCAATGGGATTTAAACTTTGTTTAGGTACTTTCCTAAATAATTTTCATTCATCTTCAAGGAAAAATAAAAAAAGAATCTTGACTTTGAAATCAAAACAAATTGTATACCATTACTTCAGTGAAATTTCCATAGCTTTTTTACCTGTCTTTGAAATCAGTTGTGTTTAAGACTGTAGGATCTCTTGAACCCCTTCCCTTGATTTCAGGAAGCTCATGGGTTTTGGATTGTGACTGTTAGGAGGAAGAAAAAAAACATCATTGGAACCCCCAGTATTGATGCTTAAAGTGTTCACAAAGATGTTAAAAATGTAAATGAATGATGAAAGATCATGCTGGAAAAATTCCCATACTCAAATATCAAATATGGTGTAGAAAACTTGTTAAGTAAAGTATCTGTATCAAACATTACATTAACCAACTTTTGGAGAGAAAAAAAAATTTACTCCCCATCTGACAGTTGCAATGATACTGATCAGTAACCAACACTGCAGACTGTTGGCTGATGCTGAAGTTAAATGCGTATGACAGAAATAGCAACAGTGATGGATGGCTTTGGATCTGCTGAACTGACAAAATGCTACAATGCTTAAGATGCTTGGTTGTCAGTAAAAACAGGCAATATAGGGACATGATATTTGAAGTTTTTACATGACATAATATGAAATGATGGTCAGCACTGAACCTTGACTACTTGACATTAACAGTGTTAATTTATATGTAAGAATCTGCCTACCACAGCTGCGATACAGGTCATTTGTTGAAATATCAACATGGAGTACAAACTAACATATAGAAGTTGAAGCTGATGTAGCTACAAAGACATACAAAACTCAAACTTTTGCTCTAACAGGAATGTACATTGGGGCTTATTTGTGTCATACTTCTCTAGATCTCCTTTTAAAACTAGGAAAAAACCCTCTCACACATGTTCTGGGGGCATTCAAATCCATGTTGTGATTCCTTTTTTATACCTTCACATAACTTAGAGGAAATAAACAAACAAACAAAAAAATTAAACAAAGAAGCCAGTGGCTCATAGAATTATCATGACGCATGTAGCTGTTTCTCTACACCAGGTCACCATTTCTGTCCATTCATTGTTAGCAGTTTCATTGCATCGGCATCCTATGGTTGCCCATTGAAATTTTTTTCCCATTCTGGTCTGACTGTACTTTTCTGCTCTTTTCTTTCTGTTAAAGCAATCTCTTTCTAACAAAATCCATCAAGTCAGTTTAGGAATTAATACTATTATTGCCTCCATTTTTGGGTCATAACCCTTTTCCGTATTTTGCCTGTCTATTGCTAAGGCCAAAAGCCCTTTGGAGAAGATCTATTTTTTATTTTATACAATGTCTAGCTGTCATGGTTTAACTTCAGATGACAACTAAGCACCATGCTGCTGCTCCCTCACTCTCTCCTCTCCCTGATGGGATGGGGAGGAGAATCAGGGAAAAAAGGTAAAACCCATGGGTTGAGATAAGAACAGTTTAATAATTGAAATAAAGTAAAATATTATTATTATCATTATCATTGTCATTAATAATGATAATTAATAATGATAGGAAAAAGGGAGAAAGGAATAAAACCCAGGAAAGACAGATGACACACAATATAATTGCTCACCGCCCACTGACCGATACTCAGCCTGGCCCGAGCAGTGACCAGTCCTTTCTGGGTGACTCCCCCCAGTTTATATACTGGGCATGATGTGCTGTGGTATGGAATACCCCTTTGGCTAGTTCAGGTCAGGTGTCCTCTCTCTGCTTCCTCCTGGCTTCTTGTGCCCCTCCTCACTGGAAGAGCATGAGAGACTGAAAAGTCCTTGATCAGGGTAAGTGCTACAGAGCAACAGCTAAAAATCGGTGTGTTATCAGCATTATTCTCATACTAAATCCAAAACACAGCACTAAACAAGCTACCAGGAAGAAAGCTAACTCTGTCCCAGCCAAAACCAGAACACTAACATATATGGTTCCTGTTTTTAACTAATCATCTGGTAATATCATAGTAAATAATATTGAAATGGAAATGTTAAGATATCAGGGAAAATGGTTTCATGTATGTTCTTGCGTTGGCTGGATTCAAGGCCAAGCCTACATTACTTCCTTCTTTTTAGATATGACCTCAATTCCAGCTCTGAGCTGACCCAGGGCGGGGGGGAAGGGGGGAGGGGAGGGAGAAGAGATGGTGGGGACAGTGGTTGAAAGGGTGATCTGGCATCCTTCCTGGTATTTTGTCATCCTAATATATTACCTCTGTTCTGTAGCATGGGACTCACCCACATGGCTTTACCTGTAGAAGAGTTAAATGTCAAGAACTGCATCTTCTGTAGGAAACAGAAGCAGATACATCCAGAAGATGATTCAATCCTTCTCACTTAGGCTTCTACTTTAGGATGCAATAAATTGGTTCTGGAGACATGTGGCTCACTTTTTAAAAACAGAAACCTATTCGACTGAAAATCACAGTAAATAATTTTTATTTTCTATCCAGCAGCCAAATTATTCTTTCTTATTCCTACAAAGTTATAACAAATGTGCATTAAGTTAGACTCAGATTTTTATTTTTTCATCTTTTGTCTGAAAATTTCTGTTATGCTTAAATTTCAGTGGTTTATCTGATACGCAGTCATATTTGTGGAAGACAAAATTGTTTGTACTTTCCAGTTAATGTTGACTTTGCTGAAATCTCTTTTATTGCCTGGAGAAATAATCATGGGTTTGGTAAATATCCGTAAAATTGGATCTTAGACTTAACTAGCAGTGTTTTCAAAACAGGGTGGAGACAGAGTACACTTTTAAAATAAACTTACCTGACTTTTATTACTGATCCGCTTTCTTCTTCCCAGACTTCATGGTGGGAAGTATCATCCTCCTCAGTCACGCTAAGACTGATTAAAATTAGTGGTTCTGACCTATTGATTGTAAACAGAAAAAAAATTAAGAGATATTCTATTTTCTAGGTGTTAGGGCTGGTAGTATTGACACTATAAGTGAGAAAATTAATTTTTAAGTTTAAAACCAAGCTTTTGAAAGAAAAATAAAGACAAAAGTTCAGAAATAAAAACAATAGGAACTACAGATCATTCCATCAAGTATAAGATGGAAAAGGCTGGTAAAAGAAGAGAAAGGGAGAACAATAATAGGAAAACTAATAGAAAAACAGATCCAATGTGCCTTCATTGATTTTTGTGATTACTGTTTATTAAAATGCAGTGGATACAGGTTATCTTTCTTTCAAATGCTCTGTATTTATTATTGCTTCATTTGCCTTGAAATGATAACTGCAGGCACTTAAATAAATGTATTCCAACATTGTCTACCTTCTTTCTATCATCCTTGTCTGTGATAAGTGCCCCTGTAGAAATGTTATTTTGAAGCTTCTCTGTTAATCACAAGTTCTTTCTTTGTATGTCTTCTACAATGCTTGTACTGCCTACAATTTCTCTCTTATTCTAATGGTCTACTAGGACAATATTTCCGAGTATTAAAAATTGCTGTACTTTTGGAGACAAATTTTACTATGATTTTATTGTATCATTTATATTTTTGAGTTAGGCACTGTAAGACATGGCAGAATCACTGGCTTTGCCACGGACTTCCTAGGTGACCTTTTGAACAAGGTTATAGCCATCTAAGTAAATTAAAGGTGGCCAGGCATGTTCCTGGGAACTGAGGCCCTCTGGCATGGAACACCCATATCTATGCTAATAAGATTGGGTTTTTTCTCTAAGGCAGGGTAGATGTTTGCAAACTGTCCATTGGTAATGGTCCTTGGACTTACCTAACCCTCAAATTAATATCACAGTTCGTAGGGTGCTAGTTAGATTAGCCAAAATCTTGTCAGAAACTGCTCTAAACAACCATAGCAACATTTCCAGACACTGCTTAATTTCCCAGTAGAGGTGCATCTTGTAACTCCATACACCAGATTTCTAAAACCATCATGATACAGATGGGTATACATTACAATTCTAAGAAATTTTACAAAATGGATGTTAGGTGTGTAGATGCCTATGAAAATCCCACTGCCTGACTTGTTGCACTATGTAATTGCATCTTTAGATGGTTATATGCATTTTAGAATGTCTGGCTGTAAAACAGAATTTATAGTTCCTCCTTTGTTTATCTTGCAGCAATCAGAGAATGACTACACTGTAGTCTGCGGCTATGTACTAGAAATCCATATATTTATGCCAGCTCCTGGTTAAGTTTTGCAGCCAGTGCTGAGCTCTGTACTATGACAGTACACAAATTATACACTAGCTAGTCAATTAAATACTTGCTTAGGTATGTCTATGAATTGTATTCATGATACAGATGTTACACATAGAGAATCAGGATTCTCTCTCTAGGGTAAGGAATGTAGGTGCTACTTCTTTACTCACACGAAAAAAAAATTTATCGTCCAGCACCTGTGGTGTCAGAATTATTCTCTCCCATATGGAGAGCTGTTTTTTGTTTCAAGTGGTTATGGAATACTGAATGATGCTGTTGACCAACTACTTTCAACTGGCCAATTGCAGGTCCAAATCCACCTAGAAAACTCTACAATGATAGTCTGGAAATTCCCCAGTTTTTATTCACAATTTCAATGTTATAATCTTTTGCTGACAGGAGCTAAAACAGATCTTTTGTTTTAGCAGTAATCCCCTAATTGCTCA
This sequence comes from Strigops habroptila, assembly GCF_004027225.2. Taxonomy (NCBI): domain Eukaryota; kingdom Metazoa; phylum Chordata; class Aves; order Psittaciformes; family Psittacidae; genus Strigops; species Strigops habroptila. The sequence continues at coordinate 82,607,249 of NC_044278.2, forward strand.
GTTATTACAATCTATATTTTTGCTATGTATGAAGTTTTACTATTTCTAATAAATTGTGCTTATTTATAATTACCTTCAAAATTCCTTTACTTTCATTATAGTTCTTAATGGGTTTTTTTTCCTCACATGTTCCCACCATAATGACTTCAAAAATCTTAATTCAGTAATGTAGTTAGACTACTTCTCTGAAGGTTTGAAAAGCACTGAGGAATGCCTGATGGATGTATCAACTACCAAAGTTTGATATATGAATTAAGATATATAGAGAGATCTCCCTAATGAACACAAAAGCCATTTGCATTAATTTCAGAGTGAACTGGCATGCTTACAAACTTTTCACAGCAGCAGTGTTGCATTTTGTTGAAGTGGCAATTTCATAATTCTGAGAGATGGTACACTCATTACTCTATAGCAGCATACAGATACTGTGCAGTGCCTTTATTAGGAATAGTTATATGATGCTACTGAGTAGTTTGCCCTCTTTCCTTTCAAATTAGAATGAAAGGGAAACATAAGTACACAAAATCAACAATGAAAGCAAGAATGCAATTGTGGTGCAGACTACCTTCTGAGTGCCTTTTCTGCTTACTAGTACATGCCATCTCCTATTCTGTGCACGTTGCTGAAAGCAATGCCAGTCTTGCCGCTTTTCAGCTCTTCAATTATTCTGCCTTACTCTGCTTTCTGCATAGAGCAAGTCATATGGGCTTGGGCCTTTTTCTCACATATTTTTCAGCAGTTCAGGATATTCTTTATTAACAATGTTCAAAACTCAAGCACTTAGTTCATAAGACAGTCTGGTTAGATCAATACTGCTAAGTAAAACAAGCCGAGGGACCAATACCTATCCCTGCAGGGATATGAGATAGACTTATCCTGGGCTATCTTTTGAGAGGTATTCCTAAATATCCACTGATGTCTGCTTGGGTATTATTTTGAGGAAAGCTTCTTGGAGCAATCCAGAATAGAGCCAAAGAGTGAGCCAACAGCTAAACAATGTGAAGAAACAAAGCAGAGACTTCCATTACTCAAGTTTTTGTCCTAGAGCTGTTTTGTTTAGGGAAGTGGCCTAGACTGCAAGTGCAGGGTCAGGTATGGGATCAAGGCAGTATTTTTTGCCAAAAATGCTTCAGTGAAGGTCCTCATTTGAACTCTGAAACCTGGATAAGCAGGAAGATGAGGCTTATTTTCCTGCCAGCATGCATCCAGATCTAACTCTGCTCTGTGAATAAGGCTGGTGATGCTGACCATGCAGAGTCTCCACTCTCTTGTATCAGCCCCTGTAGCAATGTTACAACATTAATGCTGGACAGGTCCTTCCCTGAAGGCTGTTGAGATGTGTAGCATGCCTGGAGTTAGTCTCAGAGCAAAGGTGAGCTTGCATTGTCTGAATTACAGAATCCTTGGATGAGCAATGTAGACATGTAAAATCCAGGTTTCATGGTTTGTCATACCTTTAATATGCAGAGGAGGACAATTCCTTCTCACATATGAATGAGAAAAGTAGAGTCTGATATGTATTTGTCTGCTGTACTGACTGTATTAGGCTTACATTCCCCTATAAGACCCCCAGAAAACTGAGACTAGAGAATTATGTCACAGGAAAGCATTTCTTTGAATTACCAAAGTCTTATGGAAGATCTGTTTTGCTTTGTTGTTTTGGGGTACTTCTTTTGCTCCAAGAGAAATCCAGCCAATCTATTCAGCCCAAGTACTTCTGTAAAGAGGGAAAAAAAGATGGAGGAAACAAAGGAAACAGTCATTGATTCAAAAAGCTTATTGTATTTAATATAGCTTTTTTATTAGTTCTTTTTGTGTGTGTGTGATTCTAGGAAATTTTGTCCTTTAAAATAACTTCTTTATTTTCACTTCCTTTCAGAAAATAAATGTTTTAGTTACAATTGGGCATCTGTTTTAAGCAACAAAAGTATTTTCTACAACTCCCAATTGGTTGGGTCTTCTCTTTTTAACACTGAGTAATTTGCCTTTTGTTAAGTATGAACCTACTTTTATGAGAAGCACTTTAAAAAAAACCGAAGCCCACAACATACACCTGACAAGCTTTTTGTGGTGTATGTTGTAAGCAGATGCAATAATATGCAAACACCTGAACCTCATTTCGAAGATATCAAAGGTCATTTAAATGAATGCACAATCAAGGTATTTTTATGAGTTTGATTATATCTCTCTTGCTTATGTTTTTGAGGACTGAAGAAGAGGGTCATAAAATATTGCTTCAAAGATAACTCCCTGGCAATTCTGGGAATGTCATCATAGCATTTACAATAAATGAGTAATGGAGAAGAAAAACGACAGTGTAAGCAACTAGGAACATAAATTTAATTTAAAACTTACAGTTTATGAGTACTTCAGCCATATAGTTGAATGACCAAATAGAAAGAAGTAATCCTTATCTAATCCTTATTGGTTTTTTCCTGTGTTTGTGTTCCTGTCATGTAAGTTTCTTTGGGGCAGGGAATGTTTGTGTATTGTCTAGCATTGTAATAATTTAGTCTGGATTTAAAGCATTTGGGTAATGTCTTAAAACAAAAATAACAAACATAGTCTTACTTTGATGTAGATACCCAGAGACCATTGATACTTTGCAAAGTTTTTCCAACTTGGGTTGGCTACAATCTTCCCATAGTTGTAGTAACCTCACAAGATGAGAATAAGTGTGGGAATGGCAATCAGAAATCTTTGAAAATCCATGTATACAATAAAGAGTACCTGTAGTGACCACTGAAGGACTCAGATATTCAATGCATGGCATGGCAGAACACTCCACATTACCTAATCCAGAGGGAGGAAGGAGTTAATTACAGTTTAATTTCCCACTCTGCTTCCTTCGGGTAAATGGCAGAATAGTCTGAACATGGACAGAAGAGAAAACATGTTTTAGAATTAGTGTTATGCTACCAACTATTGTACAATGTGGTTAACCCTAAAATAAAAATGCATTTTCTATGTATTTTCTAACTAATAATGACTTCTGAACTATAGCCTTGAATGAGTGAGAAGACCTTAAGGACATTTCTTTGTTTTTCCTTAAAGTCATTCCACCATTTACACATACAGGCATTAAAATCTGTTATTTTTCATTTTGAGAACAATGTTATGAATGGAAAATGTAGCTAAGGAGCTCCTTTTTCTCAACACTGATTGCTCCTTCCCTCCTGCTTGTAATGAGGATTGCTTTTGAAGATTATTAGGATAGTGTTTTGCTATTGCCAAGGCACTGGCATGAACACTTTCATGCTTTCATGAACTCTTTTTTTTGAGGGGTTGTTGACAACGATTAAATGTATATGTTCGAAGTAGGTCAGATAAATCCTAACCTAAATGTGGAGAAATTTTCACAGGGATCTTGGGGTGACTGTTCAAACTGAAATAAAATCACATGAATCCACATTTGCTGTCTTTTGAAGAGGAGGAGAAACTCTGATGAATTTTTCCACCTTACCACAGCATAATAAATTCTTATGGAAACATTCTTCTCCATTAAAAAGATAACCACAGATCCACAACGTGTTGCAATTTATGCTTTTAAAGTATTATTACATCAAAGTGTTCTGCAAACATTGCATAGCCACACAGGAAGACAGCACATGGTCATTCATTAGTTTACTGTCACATCCTCCCTTATATTACTGACTGACAGGTTCTTCATATGGACAGAAGTCTTAGAGAATACATGAGTTATCATGCACTTCTGCTTCATCCCCAAAACATCCAGAGCTTTTTCTGATGTTATGAAAAAATTCAAAGGCATTACTATAGCTTCCAGGAAATATCCTTGTCCCTAAAACACAGAACAAAAATCAAAGTGAAACGAAAGGAAGTTTCTTTATTGTAAAATACTGTGTGAGTTGCAGTCTGGTGCTCCAAAAGAGACATTTTATCTTCTTACCTGCCCAGCACATACTGAGTACCTAGCATAGTTATTAAGACATCATGTCAGAGGCAAAAGAGTTTTGGGATCTGCCTCAAAGAGTGTCTACGTATTTTACATTAGAATATTAAACTTTATTTCTCTGGAAATATTTTCACTTAACAAACAATAAGACTGAAATTCCTAGGAAATTTCTCTAGGAGAAAAACTTCTAGAGAGGAGTTTTCAGTCTTATTCTTTGGAAATCAGTGGAAAGTTTGAAGCCCAAACTGGAGTTAGGAGCTGAAGCAATGTGTTTTAAGCCTTTGCCTAATGCCAGAGGAACTTCAGAATAAAGAATAGTCCTCATTAGGTGTGAGAGTTGTGGTATTAGGCAGAATACCTATCACAACACTTGGGTTGAACAAATATTCAAAAAAAACATGTAAGCTCCTATCTAACTTGCTGTAGAAATACTCAGTTGTAGCTAAGTCCTGGGAATTATGTGTTCCAAGCTTTGCTTTAGTGCTTAGGCCAGGCAAACAGGTTTGAGTGGACTATAAATCTAAAATATTCTATCTATTATATAGGAGGATTACACTGTCTGAAATTACAGCAGGATAATATAATTTAGTGGTCCTAATCTTAAAGAAATATTTCATACACTAGTTGCTCCCTACATGTCGTGTTAGCTCTCTTACTGGATGCAGGGAATTAATAGTTCTGTGAATTTCTAGAACTTTTTACAGATATTAAAAAAAAAAAAAAAAGGACTGTTTTATTTCTCCTGGTATAGTACATATGAACTTGAGGTTTTCTTAGTTTGTTAGTTGGTTGGCTGGAGGGGTTTTCTGCCTTTTGCCATGATTTGCAGACATTTAATACTATTAATCGTAATATTCATTTAGGATTTGTCTTCTAAAATGGATAATAATTTCATGTATTTATGCATTTAAATATTATTTCCTATTATTACACATATCCTAACACAAGTCTTGCTGGTTTTGGCTTGGTTTTATTTGTTTATTCCCCGTCTCTTTATTGAAAGAGTTTTCCATCTTTTATTCTTTAATTTTGTTCTTTTCAAAAATTGACCAATCATGTGTTGGCTTCTGTCAGTAACTATGTTGCCAATGGAGCTTTTCCCAACTTCATCTGAGCTGTGACTTAGTAGGATTTTTCATTCACTTCACTTAACTTTTTAAACATCAGGAACTGGTAAATAAAATACTAACAACATTTCATTTAGCATCCACTTCGAGCAGATTTTAATAGCCTTGTGGCCAGTGAATCAACAGAGCTGCCTAGTGGTAGGATAGTAGGAAACTTTGAGATAAAATACGCTAGGTTAACAAACACTCCATAAAACGTAGTAAGCAAACTGAACAGCAAAATTTGAAACCTAAATAGAAAAACTGCAACTGTGTCAATGTAAAAAGATCCATTTGTCATTTTTGTATTTTCACAGGGCAGACGTTAGCTTGAAAGAATTTTTCTCTTTTTTTCTTCCTGGAAATAAATCAAGTAAGTTTTTCCATTAGTTTTTGTATAACTGAGCTTTTGTTTATTGTATATTATCATTTATAAAACAAGTGCTCTAAACTATGCTTTTGATATCTTTGTATTGTAAAATTCTACGGAAGAGGAAATATTTTATCTACCTCTCACTGGTTTTATGTAAATAACTGTAATGTTTATATACGTATACAGTGTGGTCACAAGATCCATTGTAACTGCAAGATTGGGCTGGATTATGGGGTTGTCCGGCAAGTTTCTACTGAGCATGATATACCTGAAGTCAACTATGCCATAGATAGAATATGCAAACTACAGTGAGGTCCAAGAAGAGAGATAAAGGAGGAGAGACTGAAGTGGCCTTGGCAGTCAATCTTCTGGTATCATGGAAAGGAAAAAACAGAAGGTACTGAAGGATGGGGAGCTAGTGAAGTATTGCAAAAAGTGGGGTTTTTTTCAAAATCTTGGACTCTATCAAGGCCACAGAAAGGACAATGTATTTCAGATGGCATGCAGCTCCTCAAAGGGAGGAGAGTGAACTTCTTGTCTTCTGTTTGCGTGACAGAAAAAGCATCAAATTAATAACAGAATGAAGAAGCATTAATGAGGCAAATGTAGTTCAAATCAGCATGTCATGAACAAATCAAAACTATGACCAAAAACATGAACACAAGACATTTTTTTCACTTGCCTGCGTGTTGATTAGAGCTAAAGAGCAAGAAGAACTGGAAATTCCCATTAAAAATTATAAATTTTATATAGAACTGAAACAAGTGAAATCCAGCAGAATTATTCATGTAATTCATCTGATTCATCTGTTAAAACCAGCTTGGGATGGACAGAATAGAGAGAAGAGGAAGATGCTGTGAAGGAATTGTTGGCATCCCGGAATCAAAAGATATTGAACACAAGAGGCACGGCTTTGTTCTCTGAAATCTCTGACAGAGAAGCACAGATTCTGTCTTCTGGGCTATTCTGTAATGTATATGGGAGCAGGAGGAAGAAGGAGTATTTCAATTTGGGAGACTTGTATAAAAGAAATTCAAACACTGGAAAAAGAAAGGTTGTGGAGTCTACATCCCCATAGATATTTAAAACCCTAGTGGGTATGGTCCCAGGAAACCTGCTTTTGGTGATGCTGATTTGAGAAGGGAGATTGGATAAGATGATCTCCAAAGAGGCCTTCTGACCTCAACTACCACGTGATTCGGTGAGAAAAAAATTAAATCCAGCAGTTCAAAGTTACTAATAATAATAACTCAACATCTGAGTATGGTAGAAGTGGTGGATATGGCAGAACGATATGATACACAATCTTCAAAATTGGGAAACAATACATTGAAGTGTACCAATGGCTGCATTTTTAGTAGATATGGGGAAGTATTAATATCATTTTAAATGTATACCTCAGTTCTAGCTCTATTTGAGAGGGATTAAATAAGCATGGTGCAGAGAAATGCTCTTAAAATATTGCTATCTTTCCTAAAACTGGCTCAGTTTTCTATTAAAAACATAAAGAAAACCTGAGCTAAGGAAAACAAGCATAAATTCAGGTTGGAAATATGAAGCAGACTTGTAACTAGTAGAAAGAAGTCTGGGACAACTTTCAGGAGAGTGACAGGAAAAAATCCAGCTGTTTTAAAATGATGTTTTGTGAGCTGATGGATTATGGATATTTGTTGTCAATAGCATGGGGCTGGACCCCAAGACCTTCTTCAGGAGTTAAATATGTAGAGAATTTCTAAATGACTGTGTCACAAAATACATTACATCCAGAAAAAGTTAATTTTACTTTGTATATGAGAATGATGCATAAAAGGGTAAAAACTGCTTAATGACTGGAATAGTTTAGAAACATCTTGTTTTGATTTTAGCTTGTTCATTATTGCTTATTGTGAGTAAGCTTTTTGACATACATGCAGGTCAGCAAGCAAACGACCAATCACTAAAATGTGTGCTTATTTTTTCAAAGAACTATTTTCACAAAGTTGGGGACCAACAGAGCTGATTTGGAAGACAATATGGAAGCAAACAAAAATTCATTAAACTGAAGAATAGGCTTAATTTATTATTTTTTTAATAATTTAAAAATATAATTATCAGATTAAAATATTTTGCTTCTACAGTGAAGACAGAATACATGGATAATTTTGGCCAGAAGAGGGGAAAAAAAAGATAATGCACTATAATACAAAATAGCAGTTGTGAAATGCAAAAATTTATGTAGGGAAACTAAGAAAGAAAAATTTATTACAAAAATATTCATTTATCACTACATGGAGGTCATAAAATTATTGTAAATCATGACAAAAACCCTACAAAACCTGTATTTCCAGTTTCGCACCTTTGGGGGTGACATGCTAGAAGAGCAAAAACACAAGCTTAGGCAAAAAGAATTCCTTAATCACAGTGGCTTTATTCTCAAAAGAGCTCAGGAGTTACAAGTCTTTAAGAAAAAAAACATTCTTTGAAGATCTGTAGTCTATCACTGACTATGCTTTCTGAGAATTTTGTTGTAATTCTGGATTGGGATGAATCCCTCTGACACTTGCTTATCTTGCTTCCATGTTACAACAAGCTGAGGTGATCTCAGCCCTCATCTACGAAACCCTAGCCTCCCCGGTGTCATAGGAGTTAAATATTTTTCTTATTGAAATCATTTTGATTTACAAAGAATGTACACAAAGGTTCCATTACTTCAAACACAGAACCATTAAACAACAGGAGAGCATTTCCTTTCTCACAGTTCTATGCCAGCTTTCCGGACAGTACAGCACTCAAAAAGCTCTCCCTGTTTCATTTCTGTCATGATGACACTGTTTTCCCCTCTTTTCATTCCTCTTAGTACTATTTTTTGGCTTGTTTTCTGACTCCTCTCTTATAGATGCAGAGCTACATGCAAATCAGCTGCATTCCCTTGAATTTGTATTCAGTGTAATCATGGGGTGAAAACTTCTGTTTCATTAATTATAAGGAGGATGTTTAATTGTTCCCTGTGTTTCCCCATATGAAAATATTTAGCATCTTCTTTGACCTCAAGGAGCTCTATGTTTGCCCATGTGTCAAAAATGCTTGGTTGAAGTATCCTAAATTCACATACACTGCAAGATTAATAAGCAGAAAATACATTAAGAACTGGCTAGCACATCATTCTCAGATTGTGGGGTTTTTTTGAGTAAGAGCCCTTTATCAAATAATAGTTTCAAATATGTGTCTTAAGAACTAGGAATTAGAAGATGTATTCAACATTTCCATATGCCTTAGTAAATACCAAAACATCATTGATACATTATGTTACTGACATAGAGGTTGGCAAAGTGGTACATAATTATAAAGACCACAAAGTTATAAAGAGAAATTTGGATTGCTTGGCAAGCTGAAACAGTTCAAGTTAAATGCAAAATTATGCATCTAGGTCACATCTAAACAGTAGAAAACTATATTCTGGAAGTCAGTAACTCAGGAAACAATGAGAGATGTCATAATATCATTATACCCTGCATGATAACATTTCAGGTCTTTGAGGTACAAACTAGGAATGTGATGTTTAGGTCCAGAAAGATTACTCTTCTGCTAGAATTCTGTGTTCATATTTGGTGTCAGTTTGAGAACACAACTCGTGTTTACCACTGGGAATGATTAACCAAAATAACAAAATAACAAATGAAGTGGAAGTTTTCTTAGCACCGAAAAAATGAAGACAGCATGACTTTCTGGGAATACAATTTATTCAAATGCCAGGTTTCTATTATCAACATAAACAGTAGAATTAATGAAACGGTTAATGCTAAGGTTATTGACTTAAGGTCTTAAACTCTGTCGTTTGATGAGTTATTTTTTATTGACTGAGTCACTCAGGGTTACATTTTCAACCTCTGCAAAGAAAACCCATCGATTTTGGAAACATTTTTGGTTCAGTCTGGTGCACAGACAACAGGTGAATGAAAGACTCAGTGATTGGGTGGTGGCCATATTGCGGACATAGAGACCTGCTCTTATTTCTCTAACAGCTGTGATCGAGGTAGTAGTACCCCTACTTCATCCAGTTTAGTCATAGCTCCTGAAGGGCTCAGGTGGGAGTTTGGCTGAGTACTCTGTATAGAAGTGGAAGAGGATTATAAAAAATGAAATATGGATCTGAGAACAGAAAAAATTGAATTTTTCCTTGATTAGGAGCTGAAGATGCCCTTGACAGGATTGTAAATCACTACTGCCTTACTAGCCAGTCCTGTATCTGTGCAGGGAAATAGTAATGATGACACTTTCTTAACTCCTTCAGCACCCAACAGGAATGCCAATAGCCTGAAATCCACAATTTCTGAACTGTGATAATTTCTTTCTCTCCTGAATGCACCAATTTGACTGCATCTGTTTTGCTTGAAATGTTTTTCTCTTTTAAAGAAAAAAAAATACCTGTCTCTTTGTTAAGGGATCTTTCATTGATACCTTACCACACCTTACCCCACTCTTCCTAAATCTCTATATCTGCCTTCTTGCTCTACATGCTATCAGCCATGATGATACATGTCTTCGTCACTTTTGTATGAATGGGAATCATTCTGCTCTATCAATCACCCACTATGGAACATAAGCCTTCAAAAATGTTAGCATTAAGGCAAAAGTAATAAGTGCAAACATAGTCAGGAAGCAAAACAAAGTTTGACCACCATCCTAGAAATCAGCCCCCCAGATCTATAGACAGAAATTTTGGTGACACACCCAGCTTGCTAATCTTTTACTGTTTTATCCCCCCATGAGGCACCAGGCTATGCTTCACTTTCCAGCAGACTGTATTCACCACTGGCTTATGGATCATCCTGCTCCTTGTTTGCTCTTTTGTGGCATCAAAGCTCCTGTACTTTGCCTTTAGTGAGCTACCTTCTCTGGGGAGGCTTAGGTAGCCTTCTCCAAGCTACATCAAGGCCTGCCGAGCAATGAATTGTTCTTGGGAGTGAGAGGTAGGTTTTTAACTTTCTTTCATGGTGAACACACAGGGTCCTGGATATCTCCTTGCCTTACAAACACATCAGGTTGTTAGGCAAACAGTGCAGAGCATCACCAGTTTCATCTGTATTAATTTACAAGAATATGATTGCCCTGTTGTTTACTAGGCCTCCTATCATCGCACTTATGGCTTGGGTAGTTGGGCCCATTTTTTGGTTTTCAGTAACAGAATTTGAGTTAGGGCTTATAAATCAAATAGAATTAACTCCATTTAATTTTATGCATATATAAAGCAAATATCTATGCCTGAGCATGATGTCTAGGCTCCCTTTATAGTCAGTGAGGGAAACAGATATTTTTAGGGAGAAATTAATCTTACCGATTTCAGATGTTTACATTCGGATGAGATAAATGAATCCCTGTATTCGAGTACTTGTTCCTTGGCCACAAAGACAGTGTAGGATGACTAGCTCAGGTGTAAATATCTATACTGCCAATGGTGCTACCTTTACTCCAAGGACTCTCACCACTAGTGTCTTTCCTGGAACATACAGACAAGACACCTGCAGCTTAAATGTGGCTAAATCCCATGCCAGACTTTGTACAAACATTTCTGTCTGGATAACCCAGATGCCCTGCTCTGTAATTTACTCATCCATCAGTCAAAGGGCATGGGTCTGCCTGGAATTAGAGTTGCCTAAAAAGGCCCTTTTTAACCCTTGCTGGATTCTGACATGGATTTTGTGTATAGTTTTCTTTGATGTAAGTGCATATATCCCACTTCAGTGAGATGTTTAATCCTGAAGAAGTGTTCTATGTCTAGCCCAAAAATATTTCAGTGCTTCTCCTACTCTAAATGCTACAATAATTTTAGAAGGCTGTATGATAATTTACTAATGCATCAGAACTGTGTCAGTATTAAATATTATTTGGGATAAAGGAAAAAAATGTGGCACAACTATTTAGTTTTGACATAACATCAAATAAAACATTATGCTTTCATAATTTTATAGCTACAAAGTATTGCCTACTTTTTTAAAGAAATTAAACACATGAAGCAGATGTCCTGTGGGAACAATCTGTTATGATCTGGCAGCAGATTCTCCTTCACTAGCTTGAGATATTGTAACTGAAATATGTACATAAAGTTCAACTATATATGTTATTACGGTAAATAATACTTTATCAGAATTTTTAGCTTTGTAGTTATTAAATATCCCCTCAAGATTTAACTGTTCAATCTATTTTGTGTCTCATTGTCCTACCATTATTGTACAACTGTCTTTTATATTACATACTATGGATTACCCTATTTTAGAAGTATTTTATGGTCTTATTATTGCAATAGAATCTTCATTTAAAATGTTATCTTTTTTATAGGTATGAATAGGTATTTCTGAATCACAATTTTTAAGCAGAAAACCTTACTATTAAAATTCCTCAGAAACTGTAAAGTTGGTACTTATCTTTGAGACATCTTCGCTGGTTGCTAGAATCATCAATCTCAAAATTGGGCACCACAGACATGCAGAAAATTAAATGCTTACCACTCTCAGAAGGCAAAAATCAGAGCAGACATTGTCAGTGTGAAGAGAGTAAAGTTTAAATGCCACCTTCCAAAGAGTTGCTCTGTGCTTTACTCAGGGCCTAGAAGAGACATTTCATTTAGGGACTGCTCATGAGAGGTCCACTTTTCCTTGCATACAGCTCTATTGGGAGGAAGGGAGTGACACTCCCTTTTTGCTAAGGCAGTGACCATGGACAAAAGAGATCTGTTTAGGTGAAATGGAGCAGAGGGATGAAACCTCTCAGGCACCAGCTGTGCATAGAGGTAGATGGTTGCTATAAGGAAATTCTGAGGTCTTTGTTGGCATGTAGAACTTGCCATTAGCAAACATAGATTGTAAATACTATGATGGCTTTGAGTATGTAGGTTAGATGTAAGGAAGAAGTTCTTTACTGTGAGGGTGGTGAAGCACTGGAATGGATTGCCCAAGTACGTTGTGAATGCTCCATCCCTGGCAGTGTTCAAGGCCAGGTTGGACAGTCTTGGGTGACATTGTGGTGTCCCTGCCCATGGCAGGAGAATTGGAACTAGATGATCTTCAAGTCCTTTTCAACCCTAACTATTCTGTGATTCTACGATTGGCACTACATGGTTTCTCCATTGTCTATACCACAGTACATGGTACCACTGTTGGCGGGTCCTACCTCAGAACACCAGTAGTATTGACACCAAACTGCCTCTAGAAATTTGGCAGGAAACATGTTAGAATCTGGAGTCCCTCAGCACAGCACAGGTACAGTGTTGCTTTTGTTTGCTGACTCCACAGACTCTGTATTGTCACTCTCATGCATCTTGCCTCCCAGAACAGTAAGGCTGAAACTAAAGAAGGAAATACTTAGTGAGATTTAGGTCAGGCTTTTGGTTACGCTAAACAGTTACAATCAAAACATGTAAAATGCAACCCTACTTGATACCAGAGCTTTCTAATTACTTAGCTCATCTCATCTAGAATTCCTAAAACCTCGTCAGCCTTTACAGCTGTGGATCCTTACAAAGAAGCCCTTATTGCTCAGGCTCCAAATGTTAGCTTCAGACATAACTTCCATTGGTTTTTCTTTTTCAGTTTTGGGTACCAGTGATCTTTTTTTCTTAGGGTATCATCAACATCTCATCAGCTCCGGCAAAACATTTCTTTTGTGTCCTTTTCTTTCACCACAAACTTATCTTCTAGAGTATAATTCAGTATATTTTTTGCATTGATTACATGCATCTCCACTGTAAACTTTGGCAACAAATACAAGTGGCCTTAACCATTCTAAATTAACCCAGTGCTCTTTACTGATGTTACTGGCCTAACCAACTGTGAGCTATATAAATCCCTGGCTCTGGGCGCTGTGTGTGTTTAGAGACTATTACTTCTTTGTTCCTATTTAGCCCACTGGCTAACTCCTCCACCAGTCCTGGCTGTTTAATTCAGTAGATCGCAATCTGTGGTGCACAGAACCCTACGGTTTCTCCACAAACTATTTCTAAAAGGTCTGTGAAAAGTAATTACAGAAAACAACCCTATCATTTCATGCGCTGGCCTTCATTTGTTAGCTAAGGGTCCCATACATTCAATGGACCCTTTCAGGGTACTGTGGTTTTAAAAAGCCTTATTGAAGTTACTTATACACCACATTAGACACCTGTTATATATTTTTTGTAGATCTCATTATCTCTTGGACTTTACTAACTTTGTATAAAGACCATACATAACATACTATTAATGAAGGTGACAGTCTCAAGAATAAGTCGCTTTCCATAGTCATGCCTAACAGAAAAGGTTTGCCCAAAACAATTCCTCTATTGGGACTGCTTTACACTCAATTACAATTCTGTCTGAACTGCTAATAAATGCTGGTTTATAAATAGCTCTTAGAAATCTATTTGTTTATATCTTATAATTTGAGTTCACAGGCCTACTTTATTTACTGTCTAGTCTTTTCTTAATAAATTATTTGTCCTAAAATCATTGTATTTTCATATACATCTTTAGTTCCAGTAAACTATGCTGCTGAGTCTCTAGATGTGTCATGATACAGTTTTTCTATGAAATCTCAAATGAATAAATTATACAAAGTTTAAGAAAAATGAATTTAACTGTTATGTATGATGATTTAAAATTGCATAGACCATCAGTTTTCATTTGACCTATTATGAAATGATTTAGAGAGCTCCAGAATTTGAGGTCAGCCAACATTCTTGAACATAAGGATGGAGTAAAAAAAACAGAATTAAGAAGTTTCAGTTTGTCAAATCAAAAAAAACCCCAAAACAATAGCTTTGAAACTATCGTAGAATCATAGAATCATAGAATCATAGAATAGTTAGGGTTGGAAAGGACCTGAAGATCATCTAGTTCCAACCACCTGCCATGGGCAGGGACACCACACACTAAACCATGTCACCCAAGGCTCCGTCCAACCTGGCCTTGAAAACTGCCAGGGATGGAACATTCACAACTTCCTTGGGCAACCCATTCCAGTGCCTCACCACCCTCGCAGTGACCAAGTTTCTTTAAAATTTCCCTGATCCTCTATTGGGATACGTTTAATTCTGATGAACAGTGAAGTGTGAAACATCATCATAATAAAAATCATGAGTACAGTTGCAGCTTCAGACTATGGAGAGAAAAGGTCCCAACCAGGCTGTGAGTATCTCGAAGAACAATCTCTCTGATAAACAGCTTATCACACACCCCAATAGGCTGTCTTCTTTGTTCTTTGCTCTGGCAGCAAACTTTGTCCTGTTCTTTGAAACAGGACTATTTTAACATGTGAAATTCAATACAGGACTTGGATGGTCCTTAGAAATTGTCATCCACAATCATGAACCTCTTCCCTGCCGTCTCGTCAATGTAATTCCCAATATAGCAATGGCAAAATATGGGCCATGTTTGCTGGTGACAACAGAGACCAGAACAAGCTTTCAATCAAGCCTATGTATAGCCATCCCTGACCAGAACTTTTCACCCTCTGCATTTTGCCTTCTGCTAGGCTAACTAATTTTTTTAACTGCCAGCTTTGACACTTGGGCTTGCTGATTAAAAGTATGGAGTTGTGCTAACTTTGCAATTAAGCCTCTTAAACTGCAGGAGAAGTTGTCAATTAATGCTAAGTAGTTTAGTAAGACATTGACATCTCAAAAGTAGTATTTTGGCTTGACAGGTTTTGATAGGGAGGTGGCAGCCCTGTTTAGCTTGTCTGTTCCCTAATTCCTGTTGCTCCAGGGAGAATGATGGTAAAGACTGACTTCATGGCAGGACTTGGTTATACTGTATTCCATTTTATTTTACTAGTAGTAAATTATTAAGGTCTTAGATTTTGAAAAGTGTATTTTATCTTTCAGATATAAATTATTCCACAAATTGAAGTAACTCTATTGTTTTTCTAATTTCTGGATAACTTTTTCTTGGCTCGAACATTCCTGAGAACTTACTGTTGCACTAAGAAACAACTGCAGCGCTAACTTACAGCCTGAATAGGCAAATAGAAAGAAAATCAAGAATATCACTGGTTTTCCCACAGCTTTTGCTAGCATTTTCCCTATAGTAGTAGGAAAAAGGAAACAAGTTTTTAGAAATTATTTATTTTCTTTGGTTTCTTCCAGTTTAGGCAGGAATTTGTTAGAGTTCCTATTTCCAATTTACTCAAAAGTAATTCTGTTCTCCATGCTTATATGGTTCTGTAAAAATGGTAATGTTAGCTATAGAATATGTTTTTATGTGTTCTGAAAGTTGTGCTTGCTAAAACTTAAGGAAAAACTAACAAGTGCTAAAGATTTTGGATGCAAGTACCTCAAGATTTCTGAATCTTATACTTTATTTTTAAAAAGAAGGGTTTCATCTTATCATATAAGCTATAGCAACACATTTCAAGACAAGTAGATGCTTACTTCCTTTAATAAACCTTTCTGTACTGAAAGGTACTGCAGAGCAGTCATATACCATATTTGATTCTCTAACTTTATTTTAATGACAGAAAGAGCAGAGGATAATTTATTTTCAGACAAAGGAATATAGCGGAGCTAAAACTGTTATAGTCACTGCTCTGCTCAGATGGCATAAATGGGGAGAACTAAGGTTTTACTGTAAAAAGGAAAAGTGCAATAGAATATAATAGCAAATTATAAATAGTCTTCTTTTTATCTGGTTTGTTCTATTCTATAACAAGGATATAACCTTCTGCATCATTCTTCCAATCAATGTTAAAGTTTTAACCAGTGTTGACTGTTAGCAAAAGATAAACCCATAATGCGTTATCGAATTAAGTACACCTTTCTAAGTAGTCGTATGGAACTTATTAAAACTATTACAGAAAATATAAAACTATTACAGAAAAAATTTTAATTAAAAAATTAAAAATATTACAGAAAATTACATAGTGAAACCAACAAGATATTACTTTAATGTTTTTATTATTAACTTCATATGAGTCTAACAAGAAAACCTCAACATTTTTTTATCAGGCTCATAATCCATTTGGCTGAGTTATTCAAATTGAATTACAGAAAACAGAGACTTCTTTTTCCTCTGGAAAACAATTTCTTTTCTAACTTAGCTCTTAAATACACTATTTCTAATTCCTGCACTATCTGTTTTTTATGATATTGTAAATAATATTTTGCAACAAAACATGCAAACAATGTTTGTGCCTCAAACAATATCTAACATATGTTGTTATATGACTGTTCTTGTTTATTCTTATTACAACATCATCAGGCACATTTTAACTTCTCAAGTATATTAAAAACCCAGCCTGACTTCACTGAACTCTTACAAGAAAACTACATGTTTAAGCATACTTATTATCTTGTTTATGAACATATTATATTTTACATATACATTAATGTACTACAAGGCTAATTGTTCTTATTAATGCTTTAACAAAACCACATCTTTCTCTTTGTATTGAAAATAAGTTATCACATATTCCCATCCACGAATATATCACAGAAATCAACAAAACTTTAGTCTTCTTAGAAGGCTAATTACTTTTTGTTTGTATATTTCCATGGACATTGTTGTTAAAAGCAGTAAATAAACAACAAATGCATCACTTACTTATGTAATAAAAGGATGTAATTCTGTAGCTTTTTTTTTTAGATTTTAGTATATTTCCCCTGGAACCCAAGCAGTGGGTTTTCTCAGTATTTTTATAGAGATTTTCCTACGTTTTGCAGAAATCACAAGATTTCAGTAAGCACACTTAAGTGAAAATATGCAATCTTGAGATATGAAGTCTGTGTTTCCTGTTTCTCTGACACAATAAACATTGTCTACAGTGAATAAACATTTTTACTGGAAAAAGTTTGAAGAAATGAATGATCCCTTTTGTCATCCTGGTATATTCTGTCAAGGAAATGCCTAGACCAAATACCACTGGGGGAAAAAAGTTCCTTCTCAGAAAACATTTAGGGGTGGTTCTGTCATTCCTCTTGCAGTTTGGCTCAGACCAGTTTTTGCTAGTAGGAAGCACTAACTTTCAGAATTGTGTGGCGATTATTTCAAATGACAAGTGCCTTTAGAAAATGATTACAGAGCTGTAATATGGCTACTCGCATCTCATTTCTGTGTTCAACAGCACTCCTGAGGTTTTAGATTCAGTACCTTTTCAATGCTGTTTTTGCCGTTGTTCTGAAGCAGCCTTTCTGGCTTAAGGTTTTGGGGAAGAATGAAAAAGAGCTATCTTAGTGTGCAGTTTTACAGCGTAACTAAGCTGATTTGATGGCTAGATTCTGCTGAAGGAAAGGGTAGCAAGGAGAAATACCCTCTTCCTGCTTTCTGCTTTTTTTTTTTATTTTATTTTCAGTATTTACTTGACACTTTAGTGATCCAGTTCAGGTTACTGAACTGGAAGAAAATTAATCCTATTGAAAAGGAACAAGAGTAGGTAGGTAGAAGAAGGGAAGGAAAAGGAAAAGAAGATCAGAAAGGCACGAGTCTTGTTGGGAGCTAACAGACCCATTTTCAAGCCATACGTGTTAGAGTGGCTTAGCTACAACAGGCAACCATGGTCTTACAGATCAGGTAGTTCAGGTGACTCCCACACATGCCCAAAAGCCTGAAGAGGCCACCATTTCACTGCCTACCCACTCAGCTCCACACTGAGTCCAGCTCTGTGTGGCACTGAGGATGAAGGCAGAGTCTTGGTGAGGCTGCACATTGACCAGCAACCTGGCTTCCCACCAACCCCTTCCACTCCACCTCATATATTTTCTACTTTGGAAAGTCTTCTGCCATCCCCACAAAACTTAATTTTACCCCTGACAGTGATGAGGAACTGCAAAATAAGTGACTTAGTTCCTTGACCTTGAAACAGTGCACATTTTTACTTTGCTTCCACTGCTGAGAAGCCTGGACCTGGTTTTGAACAAAAGCAATTATACTGATTTGGAATGAAAAGGCATTTAAAGCTCTTTTGACACAGCAGCACAAAGGAACAGGGTCAGTTTTTGCAAGATTTGAAAATGTTCCCTTCTTTCCTTTCCATTGCCATTTGTGAGGGAGAGTTGAGAGAACCTCTAATGCTAATGATCACTGAGGAACTTTCTTTGTTAAGAAGATTTCCATAATGCATGCTTCTTCTGAGATGTCTATGTCATGATGTGATTCCTTCTGCCAGCTCAAGCATGTCCTCTATCCGTGGTCAGAGGCAGAAATCAATAGTAAAACATGCTGAGTGAGTATAATGGAGGCATTCTTAACCTCTGCAGCCGCTGAGAGCTCACTCATTGTTGAGCCACTGAAGAAGAGTCCAGTCAAGAAAAAAACCCAACACAGTATCTGGCAAAGGAGACTTTTCTTCAGTTAACTTTGAAAAGCAGCAAGGGATAGAACAGAAGAAGATATACCTGGAAGAAGAAGTGACTTTCATGTATTTTCTGTTATAAGGCAGGAACAGGCAGGAACATATGAACCACTGCAAGGTATTGTGCCCTAAGCTTCTTCCTGCTTCCTTGCCCAATGTCACAAAAGCCAAGTGAACTTTAAAACATGGAGAAATAAAGTGCCTTTATTTTCTAATATGTAAACTGCAATGGAATCTGTAGCACATTACTTCAACCACCATAGAAACTAATATTAATTGCAAATAACACCGAAAGTATGTGAATCAAAGTTTGTTCTACTCTGACTCAGGAAGCAAAGGAATTTTGTTCACAATACTAGTCTTTGTTTCCCTTACAGCAAAACGTACTTGCATTAGTCATTTATGATATTAAGAAACATTGATAATTGCCCTTTATAGTTTTTCAAGCATCACAATTTAGTACACCTATAATTGAAAAGCTGGATTTTGCAATCAAAAAGTAGAATGCAGAGAGTGTTGCTATGCAAAAATTAAGAATTTCCTCTTTCTTTAGCTTATTAATTTTCAAATAAAGCTTTAGGGCATGTTGTGATAGTTCTTTACAAGGTAGTAAATATATAACTAAACAGACTGGCTAGGCTGAAAACTAATTACCATTAGAAACTGAAGCATTTGGGCTTGTTATTTCTGCAAATCAAACAACTCTGAATACAATCTCCATATTAAATAAAATGTTCAGTGAACCATGAAGCTCTTCACAAATCTGGACTATGTTTTAAGAAGCCATTTTTTTAGTTATTGTTGTATGCATGTTGTTGCATGCAGAATAGTTGAAATACTAAAATATTTTTTATATTAGAGGGTGGGGAGAAGAATTAAAAGATTGTGTTAAAACTCAGGTTTGGGAGTTTTTAAAAGTTACCAACTAGGAAATACATATGGGAAAAGAAGTGTATATCTTGAAGTTAAATATTTTACATTTATACAGAAATTATGATGGGGAGATGTATACTGAACTTGCTATCTCATTACTCTGTCCTGTGGACAGACAACATGAGGATAGCAAAGCTGTAATATGGAGTATATTTGTTATGTGTGCCTCAAAACTACAATATATACTTTTATATATTAGCATTTCTAAAGTCCTTCCATTATATGGCTAATAATTAATAGAATTCTTAAGACTAAATATAGGCAGTTTCTCTCTCAAAAAAAATAGCTTTTTGTTTCCAGAGCTGGGTTTATTTCAAGACAATAGCCAAGGACAAACAACAGCTATATAATAGGATGACCTGTTTGTTAAAAAAGAAGGAAAGAAGGAAAGAAGAAGGAAAGAAGAAAAAGAAGGAAAATGAAGAAAAAAAGAATCCACAGAGACTAAAAACCACCAACATCCTATATCGCCAAAGCGTATGAGGGGTGAGGGTAGCAGTAAGACTGGTTTTGGAATCATTTTTCAGACTAATTGCCTGGTATGCTGCCTGTGTTTCTGTCAAAAAACATGAAAGGAAAGTGTTGACTGATTATATATATTGGAATATCAAATTAGGATATACATTCTGAAATATATGGAGAGAATAAAATACACATATAATAAGGCTGCATTTTTATCAAGACTTTCTGACAGTGATACAAACCATGTAAGGGAACTCAAGTACTTTTACACAGTAGCTTGTCATCTGATAGCTGAAATAAAAT
Source organism: Strigops habroptila (assembly GCF_004027225.2). Lineage (NCBI taxonomy): Eukaryota > Metazoa > Chordata > Aves > Psittaciformes > Psittacidae > Strigops > Strigops habroptila. The sequence continues at coordinate 82,627,635 of NC_044278.2, forward strand.
ATAACTCTTTGTACAAAAAAAGAAGGGAAAAAAAGGTAAAATGAGAAAACCGCTTTAGATACCCACAAAGATAGACAATGGTACAGAATTGCATGAAATCTTGTGATCGTAATTCAACCCAGTGCATTTGACCATCAAAGGCCATGATAAATTATATATGTTGCTTTGTAGCACCTATAGCAGTTAAGAAAGCAAAATGATTTAAATGTATAATCTCTTCTTTTCACACACTCCATCCCACATGCCTTTATCCAAGCACAGTGATTTGTTTGTTTGGCTTTGTTAGAGTCTAATTAAGATTGGAACTTGATGAGTGCTCGTTGAATAGAATTCATTCTGGATAAAATAAGGCAGCAATACTTATTGGTGAAGAGAAATAATTGGAGGACTGCACGGAGGGATTAGCTCCTTTGACTAAAGTCATACACTCACCCTATGTTACACGGTTTCTAGACTGAATATTTCTTAAATCTTCAGCTGTTTCAAAATGTTTGGACAGGAAAAAGCAAGAGCTGTAATTATGGGGAATGTGTGCTCTATTCATTATACAAGACAAGAAGCCAAATCGCAGTTTAAAGCAAAAACTTCATATTAGCTATCGAGTGTTCATAAAATCTCTCCTCTCCTTTTTCTTCTTCCCTTTTCCCCCAAAACAGCTGCAGTCTCTGGGAACTGAAAGCCAGATTTTCCAATGAGCTAACTTAAAACAACTTTTAAATACGGCGTTTCAGCACCCATTAGCCCTAATCAGGGGTGGAGATCTCCTCCAAAAATATACCATATAGGAAGTCCAAGCTAGCTCTCCAAGGTCAGAGACAGGGCAACCTCATTACTGTGTAAATTAGAGGAGCATAGCATTTTGAAACATCTCACAGAAAAAGATTCAAATAAACCCCAGCTTGTGTGGTGGGAAAAAAAGAGGATAGAAACAAACAAAAAAAAAACCCCTTGAGCAGGCAGACTTGAAGATGGCATCGGCATCCAAAGAATGCAAGCAATTTCTTGATATGCTTATCTTAAAAATATAATGTCTGGCTACAGTGATTGGCATATTATAATACGCAGTTCTCTTTTGTGTTGACTTTCTAATCTCCACTGTGTTTTGTAATAGATATCATCATTAGAAAAACCTCTGATTTACTGATGAACATTTTAAAAAAAATCTATTGTATGGGTTGTCCCTTTGGAAACCACAGGGGTTTTTTTTCTGTAAATTTTCCTAAACTCCCACAAAAAGATCCAAGTGTAGTGGCAGTTTAAACTTGCGAGAGCAAAAATATAAAGAATCAAATGTATGCTTTTCCAAATGAAAACGAAGATGAATGGAAGAATATTAAGGTATTTAGGTGTCTAATTACTGTCTGATATTCATCTTTCATTCTGCTATTTCTAGATAACTGTTAAGAAATATTTAATGTTAGAAGTAGTCACTTTAACATATGATAGGTGACAGGTCTGGACATAAGGAGAATGAATCTTAACTGAGCCTACTGAGTTAATCTTTCTGTTGGCATAGTAATATTTAGTTTCTGGTCCTTAATGGTATGATTTGCAAAGACATTTTTAACTGTTGCAATTTGTTTAAATATTTATTTTAATAAAACCACTTTGAAAATATATTTGCTGCTTTAGACAAACCATTTCCAGAATGCCAGGACTCACAAGGATGCATGACTGGATTTTGTGACAGCTGATGTCTGTACAGTAGATGTTTAATAAATGGAGACATTTTATACTAAGATTTGCAGATTAATATTTTTCCAGTAGTGACATATATGGGAAAAAAATCTTTTTAAAATGAGGTCACTGCTTTAAAAATGTAAGAAACATTGTCAAATTTAAAATGCTTTTTTAGAAAAGAATTCAGTAGCTGCACATTACGAGTGCCTTAATGTCTGCAACAAGAAAAACATCTGCTTCAGCAGCGGAAATGGAAAGTTAGTACTCCAGATAAGCAAAGGAGGTTTTGAAAAAAAACACCAAAACCAACCAACAACTGCTATAAACCTTACCCAAAACTCACTTGAATTCTTTTTTGATCAAGTTAGTTCAAATGGAACAAATAACTCCCTCTTCCAATTAGCTTCATATCCTCTATCCCTATTAGCTTTCTTTCCCCACCCTGTTTTTCACCAGATTTCTTGGTTTTATCTTTATTCTGCCCCAGGAGGGAGAAGACTTGAACCCAGTGTGTGCTGTGACCCAGCCCCACACATTCCCTTAGTGTATCCCTAAGGCAGTGTGTGCTCCCAGTTAAAGTTGTAGTTGCCTCCACATTCCACCTGCCTTTGTGCTATGTGATCCCTTCTCATACTGTCTTGCCTAACACTAGCTACAAGTCTCCACAGGGAGACATCAAATTAGTTGAATATGTCATATCTCCTTTACATTGCCAGTAAGTATACACTGGGAGGCTTTCCCCACTCATGACCCATAAAGGGTCCAACCTTTAGCCCCACAACATGCCCCAAAGTTTGTTCATGTAAACCAGAGAGTATACTTGTACCCAAACAGCATATCTCAGACCCACATAGAAAATACACTACAAATCTAGTCATTGCACTCTGTCAGTATGTTGACAATTTTTACTGCATGAATGTCTATTTTGTCGCCTTCTGTGTTTGCATTACTATGACTTGACTGGGATTTAAAGATTTGCGATTGATCCCAGGCCAGCTGAATCAGAGTCCAAGAGCACATAAACTGCAAACACTATCCTTAGTGTGTTCATTTAGGATAGGTGAGGCTTGCTGGACTTGCATGAAATATTTGGCCAGATGATAGCATAGGAAAGTCCCATTGAGCTAGTGGAAGGGAAAGAAATATAAGACTGGGGTGGAACATTTGTATATGAAGATATAATATAGATGTTTCTATCTCCAACAAAGGAGACAGATACATTAGAGAACAAGCAATATGATTTTGACAAAGAAAAAAAGTAAGGTAAGAGAAAACAGAGACAGAGGGAAAGTGGAGAACTGGTGGGTAAAAAAGACTTTAAGAAAATCCGTAAGTAATCTAAGTTTACAGAACCAATGTATATATATTGATGAAGGAATATTACTTTCTCGATCATTTTCATACTTGACATTTCTCCAAATAAGACTAAAAAAAATACCACAAATTTCTGCAAAATGTTTCTTCATATTGTAAAAGCAAAATAAAAATTCTTGAAATGATTTTCCCATGCTTCAGCCCAGCACAAACTAATTAAATATTAACTGGTGTCAGAGGCAGAAGAATACCTAATTTATAGCTGTAAAGGTTATGCAATTCTACTCACTAAAATACAAGACCAAACCAATGATAAGACCTTTGCATTTGGAATTATACGAATATATAACACTATAGTTAAAATGCGAGTACACATCTTGCACACTGGATTGTAAACTACAATTTCTCTTGTATTGGAAATTCATAACATTCTTTAGCTATTGGTTTTCAAAATGAGGTCATATAATGTGAAATGGATTTTTTTATATAATCAAGTGTTTAAAAGCTGTATTATATATACCTCCAAATTGTTTGTTTCTTAGAATCAATTATATTCTAAAAGTTGCTGTATGAGAAAACACTTAAACCCTTCATGCACTGTATAGTGTGCTGCTTGTTATGTAAAAATGATAATAAAGGTAAAAAGTCATTGCAGGTTTTAGCTAAGCATTCTACATTTTTTATGTTAACTTCCATTTTAATGTGAAGCAGCTATAGAGTTTCTTCCTAGTTCTGAGTAGCAATTACTGTTGATGGTGCCATTAATGAATGAACAGGGACACCCGGGAATGGTGGTTGACCTACTGCCTTGAAAATTTGGAGATGACAAGGAAATAACACTTGGAAGCAATTTTGAAAGGTTTTCTAACATGTCTTCCTGTCTGCAATGGTTGGATGCAGTCTGAGGTGAAGACACTTAAATATAGGCATGTACCTGTAGGTAACTATATGCACAAGCAGGGAGCACAGCCGTAGCTTGAACACAAATGGATAGTGTAATTTTAAATGCTGTGGTTTATCTCTCCTGGCCTTCAGGTTCTGTACTGGGAGGCCATATGTTTCCCATAGATGTTGTGTCATATCTACAAGTAAATATCTTAAACATCCTAGGGCACACAATACGGTAGTAGATCTGTAAATTGAACAATAAAATTATGTCCTAGGCATCTTAACTTCCATTACAGTTAGCAGAGACAGAGAGCAGGATTCAGCTGTGGAAATATAGGTATATAGGGTTATTTAAGTTCCAACAGGGTATCCCACCTGCCATCCATCTGCCTCTCTAGAGGGACACAGTCACACATCATATGTGCCATGCAGATGTCCTAGATGACATATAGCATCTCACTTATTGATGATTCCATTTAGGTATCCTAATCTGGAGACTGGATTATGCTTTCTGTTGTGATTCTAGAAAACAAAAATATTGTGCTTGCTGAAGTTAGAGGCTCAAAACTGGTGCATATAGCAGATAGATACAGCAAAAGCTTTTCCTAAAGCTTCCTGAAAAGGATATTCTCTCCTGCTCCCATATTTCTTTGAAGAACAAGATAATGGAAGCTGGAAACTGCAGTTTGTCCTAGAGGCCGGATATCACCTGTCACCTGATACATTATAAAAAGAAATAAGAAAAGATAATAAATAGTATATAGACAATTTCTGGAACATCTAGTAATAGTTTGGGCATATATGTGCTCAAATAATATTCTAATGTGATTGCATGTTGCTTTCTGTCTGATTAAAGCAGCTGTATATCAGAAATATGATTGTCTGCACTTCCAGAAAAGAGGTAAATCATGCAGATTTTACTTTCTAAGTAGTCATGTACTACTCAATTAATTAGACTTATCAATTTAAATTTAGGTAAGCAGAGTGGGGAAGTTTTACTTCAGGAGGTCTTCAAAGATCTCTTTCTATTTGCATGGAAGTTAGGCTCAATTCCATCACCTAAGCACAGGTGTGTAGTACCTCTTTAGGTGTTCTGGAGTATCTTTCTTGGATTTAAGCTGCGTTCTAGAAAATCAGGAATCTCCCATGAGCCCTGTCTCAAATTTGCCAAAGCTGAGCCCACCAGTCAATTTGGTGACACATTCGTGAAAACATATCTAAGAAAGGGCAGAAAACTCTGGACAAAGGGAGAGGAAAAAAAAAGAGTGAGAAACAGCAAAGGGAACACCAAGGTCAGAGGAGGAGGGGATGCTTCATGATGCTGAAGCAAATATTCACACTGCAGCTTGTGGAAGAGATCAGAGTGGAGCAGATGGATGTTCCTGAAGGCCTGTGGAGAGACCCTGCCAGAGCAGGGGAAAGTGTGAGGAAGAATGAGCAACAGAGTAACTGTTATGAACTGACACCCCTTGGCTCCTGGGAAGTGAAAGTGAAGTTGAGATTGGGAGAGGGGAAAGGAAAGGTGGTGTTATAATGTTTATCTTGTTTCCTACTACCCCAAGTGATGGTTCCATTTTTATTTCAATTGGCAATAAGTTAATTGAGAGGATAACTGTATAACTGTATGATACAGCTATGTGTTTCTTTTTTGTAAGCTGAAATTCCTTTCTGTTCTGTAAGTCATACTAGTTTACCCAGTCCAAAGCTGTTCTAATAAGTCTGTTTTCTTTGTCTTATCCTATTGTCATTATGATAATGAAGTGTAGGGACTAAGATAATATATACATATCAGATGTTTTTTAATTTCACAGATATTGTACTTTTTGATATTTTTCTCTTTATTTATTGGGTGGCAGGTGGAATTTACAGCTGAACTATTTCATTTTCTGTGAATTCAAGTTGCCATTTCAGTCCCTGTACCAGATAAAGATGCTTTCATATTTTAACTCAAAATTCAGCTGCATTTTCTGTTAAATGCAACTTAATACTTCAACATCTCTGGTGGTGTTTTACACATAGGTTAGCTATGTGGCATTTCTTTAACTCAGGTTATACTGGAATGTTAATCTTCAATATCTTCTTGTAGCAGATGTCTATTGCAATATCTGCTGGTGGATCAGAATTGCTGTTAAGTGGCTGAAAGTTTAATAAGGGAAGTCATCAACCTTTAAAGGTTGGATTCGATGACTTGATGACCTTAAAAGTCTTTTCTAACCTCAATGATTCTTTGATTCTATGAATTGTCCCAAGTAAGATCTGTTTTTCCCATGATTGTAACTGGTAAGTGATCTCCCTGCTTTTATCTTGACCCACAAGCTTTCTCATTCCTATTCTTACTATTTTCTCTCTCCATCCCAGTGAATGCTGGGAATAATCAGGCAGCTGGGTGGGTGTTTGACTGTTAGCCAAGGCTAATACACCACATCCCTCCAAAACAAAAATCCCAGTGTAGTTCTGCGGATTGCTGCAGTAGTGATTTCAATAGGTATCAGGGATGAGACTGCATCTGTTTTGATGTCTTCTGTTACTCTCCTAAAAAGCTTTGCACTCTCAAAAAACTGCCACATACTTCCATGCTCTGCTTTAGGGCACGCAACACATCTTCAGCTTCACATAATGCGTTATTTACAGCACAACTTTCACATTACTTATTGACTTTTTGAACTGAAATACATCCCCCAAAAGTGAAAATTACGTCTTACAGCTATAGGGGAAAGTACGTGAGGCTCAGAGGAGAACCATGATTAAGTACTCTTCAGTGAGGATGTGGCCAGTCTTTTCTAGATGGGACTGGAGTTAAGCAGCGTAGATACAAGGCACTCTATTCTGTTATTCTGGACACCAAGGCTGACTGCCAGAAATGCATTTTAAAGTAGACACATAGTTTATCAATCGAAATAATAAACATTTCACCAATGAACAGAGCAGAGATGATGAAAAAGCAAGAAGGAGTAGTATTTAGTTTAACTGACAGTGAGAAAAGCCACTAAGTATTAGGAAACCTATAGAGCAGTGTGCCACATATACCAGATTCCACCCCATAATCTTAAAGAAAGTTATGTCGAATGGTGTTACAATCCAGCAAAGGAAGAGAGCATTGAAGGCAAAGATGATTCTACAGTTGCCTTCAAGCTGTTACTGAAAAAATACCAGAATACAGTTCATTTCTTTTTTCAGTTCACTTTTACAGTGATGGATAACTTCAATACTGAATTAAAATGTGAGAAACATGGAAAAGACAGTGCAAAGGGAAAACTGGGATGAGGAATCATCAACCAAAATGATGACTTGCCAAAAAACATTTGCTATCTGATATACTATTCTCCAAATTTTCACAGAAAAAAAAAAGTCAAATTTTTCTGACAGGGAAAGAAAAATGTGGTCACCTGTGCATCATGGAAGACAAGTCATGTGGCTTCAATGCAACAGGGTGCCAGGCAGCAGGTGTCACTGAGGACTAAAACCATTACTTCGCCAAACTTAAAATAAAACAAAGATACTGTCTGATTAGGAAGTGACAAAGATCAACAGTACAAAACTGAAAATACAAGGGCGGTGGGAGGAACTCCAGCCTGGTCCTGAGAATAGATTTACGCTAGTATATCAGGCAAAGGAAGCTGTATTGAAAGAAAAAAGGGAAGTGCACAGACACAATATGATTCAGTTCAGTCACAACTGGGTATCAGCATACTTACAGCAAGAATGGAAATAGGGTGCCTCAGTGAGAAAAGAACATTTAAAGAGCTGAGAAATACATGATATGCTCTGATATACTGTGAAAGCATATAGTATCTTTGAGCAAGCAATGTTTAAAATGGGACAATCAAAAGAAAAGGAAGAAAATTCTCATTGCTGAAACAGAAGAGATGGGGAGATTCTTTAGAAGGAATCATTAACAGCATTTACTTATCTCAATCACAGTTTTACATGCAATATTTGAAACCACATGACTGAAATCCCCCCACAACAGGATTTCAGGAAAAATTATGAGCAAGACACTGAAAACAACAAAACAGCAGAATACAAAATCACAGCAAAAATTACTAGAAGTATTTGACTCACCTCCCCGATGATACCGATAGAGGTGCTTAATGAAATCTAGGAAGGCAGAGAGGAAAAGCCTTTCTGAATAATAGAAATATGGAAGTATGAGTAGGATACTGTGAAAGGGTGACCTCAGTGACTTCAACAACTGGAGACAGCTTGTGCTACTCTTCGTCATAGCAAATATCATTTCCTGTGTGATACAACACATCATTAAGTATACACAACTTAGAAAAGCAGACAAATTCTGTTTGATAAATGAAAGAGCAGGTCAAATATTTTTCCCTTAAACTGGACTCTTGGTCCTCAGGATGAGCCAACATTACTTCCAAGAAAAGTCACTACTATCCACAAAATGTAGAGAAGAGCTTGATCAAAAAAAAATCAGCTAAACCTAAACAAACTCTCCTGAAACCCTTATGAGAAAAGGTAACAACACATTGGTAGCAAAACCACCAGAGAAAGAAAAAAATCCAACTAACTAGGTATTTCTGATTAAACTAATTATTTTAATCTCCTAACCTGATACCTTAATTCTGAAAGTTCACAGTTGAGCTTCTACATCTTTAAAATACTCCTGTATTACATTCTGATATGTAAAGGAAAACAATAGTGAAGAAATGAATGAATATGCAAAGGATTACAGAGATATTTTATAAAGCATCCCAGAATCAGCTTTCTTAAAACTCTTAATACCTTTTTGTGTTCACAGACCACAGTTCTACATACAATTTTTCTATTGCATATTTTCTATTAACACTTCACTTACCCTCACTCTCACTTACATAGCAGCTGTATCTATAAGAATAATGTTTGTTTACAGAAGGCTAATAGTCCTCTTGCCATAGTGGGCTACCCTGACTCTAGAAATCTGAGTGGGAGGACCAGAAGTAGGACAGTCTAAACCCAGTCAGCAAATTCTACCAATTTCTCAAAGGAGACTTTTCTTGATCTCCATAAAGTTACCTAAAATATAGTTCCATTTAATTTTTATAACTTCAACCTCAAACCATGCCTATAGTATTTAAAAGATATAACATAAATATGTCATTGCATTACCAAATAAAAGTGCAGTAACTATACCATTTCAATCGCTTTCTGATAAATGCATCAAAAAGGTAAATAACGACCTGTTCAGATCCATGTTTTGTAGCCAATAAATCAACATGCCAACACACTATCCATACAACCTGAAACAGCATTTCTATGTTGTACTACCCAACATTCATCACTTTGACTTCAATAATTTTTGTGTTTGCTCAATACCACTACAAAAGATTGGTGACTGTAACTCAAATTACAGTGCTAAGGATACTCTGAAACAATACATTTGAGAACCTGAAATGGTTCTGACGTTAAAATATGTTGCTAGAAGGCTCTTCTTCAGCATGGAAATAAATTACAAAGAATAGTCACATACTTATGCTTGTGGACAATGCATTAAGGATCAATGTTTAGTCACGCTGTGACACTGCATGTGAAGCTGGATGTAAACTTGAATATATAAATTCCTTTTTATATATTATATATTCTATATTATATATTCTATATTATATATTCTATATTATATATTCTATATTAATTATTAATTATATATTATGCATTATATATTATATAATATATTATATATTATATATTATGCATTATGTATTATATGTCTTATATTTTATATCTTATATTATATATTATATATGTTATATTATTAGATATTATTAGATATTATTAGGTATAATATCTACTATCTGTTCTCTATTATCTATTATAGATTATAGATTATAGATTGTATCGTATGTTGTATGGTGTATGTTGTATATTTATATGTAAATATTATATATTTATAAATATAGATGCATGTGAAATTTGCAGGGATTTTTGTAACATGCATATGTCTTAAATGTGTAAGTAAAATAAAGTTGATAGAAATCTCAGAGGTACCATAAACTGCAGAACGCAGCTTACATTGAGTAGGCTTTATCACCCAAAGCTTTGCTCTTATTTTGTCTGGATATGTAGACTACGTTTTCTCAAACTGTTGAGCCTGGAACAGGAAATGGACAATACTGGGGAAGCATTATAAAGGGAATATTATATATTACTGAGATTTGCATAAGGATGAGATTGACAGGACATCCTTCAAAGAGTAAAAACATTGGCCCAGAAGTATCTAGGTTTTAAAGACGACTACAATTTAAGCAGGAGCGCTCTATTAAGGATGTGAAGTGAATGCGTGATACAATACATTCAACTCAGCCAGACACTAGTATATTTGTGGGCATCACCACCACAAATACAAAAATGAAGAGTAGATTTAAACATTAAAACCACATAACCAATGTCCAGACCCACGTGGCTGTACAAAACCTGTGACAGTTAAGAGACACTGAGAAGAAAAAAAGATCCTAAAACTGGGTAAAAAATCCCATTACAAATACTTTGCAATGATTGACCAGTAAAATCGGAACAATTATCCAAGCCCTGAAAACGCATGCATTCCTGAATAATGTTATGCATCAACAGTCAATGGGTCTGCTCTCATGCGTAAAATTACTCAAGTGTATAAATTTTTCAGGATTGGGGCCAAGCAACATAATGCTAGACAACAGAGCCCAAAGACAGTTGGCAGCCATTCAAGAAAAGTGCTGGGGGCAGCAGTACCAAAGCTGCAGATAGCTGAGTAAAATTAACAAAACTATACAAATGAAAGATTAAAAAAAAAAACCCCACAAAAAAATAAAAAACACCCAGATATTTTAGACTTTGAACAATGCAACTTTGATTTTACAGTTTGTATGATGTTAAACTGGAAAGAATAGGTCAAGCCAATTATAGTAACAGGAAATAAGTCACATTTGATTTGTAAACTACAGAATGCTCTAATAATCTTAAAGAAAAAAAAGAAAGGAAAAAAAAAAGAGGACAAAGACATCAGAAAATAAATCATGTATTGGGATTTACCCTAGTTTTTTTCAAGTTTGATCATGACTGTTTAAAAATAGATAGAAAAAGTTCAGTCAATGAGGAGCAATTTAAAATACCAACATGATCACAGCAACTAAAAGATAGCACAGTAAAGAACAAAATGGATACAAAGAAAATGATGATTGATGAAATTAGAAAAGAAAATTATATTGTAAATAAAGAAATTGAGTACCTAACCTAAAAGGAAAATTTGACATACATTATAGTCCACTTGTGGCAGAGGCCTGTCTCAGGTCATGTAGGACTTTTTTTACATCAGCTTAGGTCTTATAGTTTAGGTTTTCTGAACCTCTGCACTGAAAATGCATACTTCTTTTCATTGACTGTATAAGGAGACTAGAATCCTATCTGTGATACATAAACAAAGTATCTAAAGATAGGTTGTGTGACTACTGTCTGGAGGCAGCTACCAAGAGTAAATCTGAGGAACTGACAGCCTCTAGCTGGAAAGAAAAATCTAAAATAAGAAAAGCTAAGGGGGAAAAAAATGTAATGCTTAAAAGTGTTGCTTTTCCAGAATTAAATCTATTATATATCTTCAAACAAGTACAATAATACCTTTGCAACTGCAAATACAGTCTTATAAAAGGACCAGGAAGGTTCAATACAATAAACAAGAAGGATCTAGGTTGTATGTTTAGACACAGGCAAGATGTCTAGCAAAAGGAAAAAAAAAACCTTGGAAATTTGTCCTGTGTTTAGCTGAAGAGTTGGACAGTGCCAAGAAAGACTTTAAGGAGACTTGCCCCGAAGTTACTTTCACATTTCAGGATAGGCATTTGTGTTAGATGGGTCTAACATTGTGTAATTGGTCCATGGTGGACCACCCCGATCATCTAGAATGAGTGTGCACGGGAAAAAGGCCACTCCTCCTAACACAGGCTGGCCCCCTGCATCAGGATGAGTCTGCACTTTTGACACATAAAAAGCTCGGGGGTTCGAGAGAGATCGAGAAGGAGGCAGATCCAACTACCATTTATGGTCGACTACCTCTGCGGGAACACCCGCAAAAGTAGTGCCGGCCACCCCATCTTGTCACAATGCACCTCGGAGCTGGCCTCCTGGTCATTGGGCAAGTGTGTGGGTTGGTAAGAATCTGTGCCTAATCTGTTCTTTGGTAGCCTTTAGTTATCTCTCTTTCTAGCTTGTTATACTTTGGATCTTGTAATAAACTTATTAGCAGTTCGGTGTGCATGTGCGTGGCTTACGTCCTTCTCCACCTGGAATCCTTCGATCCCTGGAACAGCATTCAAATATGACCATGGACATCCATTAAAGATGCAAAGATTAAGCAGTGTAAGAAGCTGAGATATTACAGTGTAAACACAGTTTATGCCAGGGAAAAAAAATTGCCATGAGGATTTGACCTGTGAGGACATTCCTGTAGTATGGCAGCACCTACAAGCATTTCCCCTTTGAGTTAGGATGCTCACTTCTGTCCTCCGAGTTGCATTAATCTTGGCTGTGAGAGAAGGCAGAGTGAATACCCTGGTATACGTCAGGTCTGATTCACAGGGTAAGCAATAGGATGTGAAGAGGGCATATCAAAAGTCCACAAAGGTCCATAATCTCAGTCATACCCCAAACATTTATTTATTTAAATAGACTTGGAAGCATGCCCTGAAGATCAAAAAGTAGTGTAGGGAAATTACTTCTCTTAAAATGAGACTGGGAGGTTCAATGCCATTTGACAAATTGGAGGAAAAGAGCTTACTGTTTCAGATATTAATTAAAACAAAAGATAGAATTAATCTGATACTTATATGGGTCAAACCTTGGGATACGTCCCTCCTATCAGTATTTCCAAGAGTGGGTAAAGAAAGGAACAAGCTCTCTTTGATCAGAACCTGTGACTAAGAAAGATTTACATTCTCCTTTTCCTCCAACGCTGCATTTAGAAGATAGTCAGTCTTGATATTATGACCTAGGAAAATGGACCCTTATTAAAGATCTAGACAAGAAAAAAAAATCTCAAATGCCTTTAGCGATCCACAGGTTTTAAAACACACACACACACCCCCCCCACACCACCCCCCATCCCTGCTCTTTACAGTCATATTTAGAAGCAGATTAGACCACATATTTACAACATTGATCTTCACTTTCTAAACTATGGTTCAATCTAGGTTTTCGTAGTAACCCCAACGTATATAGCATATCAACTACTAGATTTAGTTTCTGCTTCTCTGACTTTCTCGTAGAGATGAAAGGAGGCTAAATCATGATTCTGAAGGGTTTGCCCACTCTATGCTACAATTTTTTGCATAGTAATGCAGGTTACTATGCACAACGTCATTGTTACTCCAAAACTACATGTGTGTATAACTAACTAACTAACTAAATAAATAAATGTAATGTAAAAGTAAAAAGAGAGACGGCAAATGAAGATAACAAGAACTGCAGGTCATCCTAATGGATTATAAAAGTGAGGCCTAGAAAATAATTAATAATGAGGAATGAACTACAACTAGTGTCGGATTCCCTGCCTCTCTCTGGGCTGGTATTAGCTGCCATTATAAATTGAAGAAAGAATTCCCCAAACAACTGCAAATAGCCACTAGAGATTCTATGTACCAGCTAAGATGTGTTTGTGGGCATGCTAACAAAAGCAATTTCTTAGCAAGCAATATGCTAACCCCCTGGGTCTGCTAATGAATCTGCTTTGTGGTAAAATTTTTAGGACTAAATGATACAGAGATTTTTTTTTTAAGCATGTTGCTTTCTGAACTTTCTTATTTCCACAAAGTTCTTTTGACTCAAATTCCTATTTCATTTTATTCAGGAGATTCCTGCAGCTCAGCACACATTTAGTGTTGGGACAGCTTTTTACAAAAACGTTAGTTGTTATCTGCAGTTGAGAGTATTATTTTCAGCTTTATTTTGAAGCAGGGGTTGGGGATTTTTTTCCTTATTTTTACACTGCTTTATAGATACATAATATTTAGTCTGTAGTGTCTCTCTGAGAGCCGGACTGCTAAGAAAATGTTCTTTTCTGTTGTTTTCTGTGACTGTTAAGCTCCAGCTACTCCTCATTTACAGCCTCTCCCCTACAGAGGGCACCTTCGTCTTATTGGAATTGCTTCTGCAAAAGAGATGATCGGTGGTTATCAGAGAAATAACTGAGCCTCAAAGCGAGATCAGACTTCTCACAGATACAAGGACCTTGTTTGCTTAGTCTTTTTAATTAACCAAGTTTTGTACTATAATTCAGCAGCAAGCAATAACAATGTTACATTCTGTATTATTGTAGTCTCCACCAAGAAGTGAGGAGATGAACTGAAGATTGCTAGAATTTATTTGAGATGAATTAAAGAGCCTAAATTTGAGGGTTTTTTTATTTCCATCAGTAATTAAGGGTATTGTCATTAAAAAATATTTCTGAGACGCGTACTAAAAACATTGTCTGTGGGAAAACAAGCTGCAAAAGAGAGTCAACCATTTCCCAAATAAATCTTTCTAACAGACCTCCAATTAGTAATTGCTATCTGAAAACTGTTCAAGTGGAAGAAAGGAAGTTTTTATTCTCCTTTGTAAGGTTAGACTATCAAAACTGACCCTAAAATTCTTTTTTTGGAAAAGTACCAACTGACTGCAAGACTGAGCCAAAAATTAATTTTCTTCCTGATTTTTTGGTGTGCTAATACTTATGAATTGTCAAGCATATCATTCATAGTATCTGCTGGTTCTGAATAAAACTAGCAATACCTTTCAATGTTGTTTTTCAGCTTAATCTGTAACACACTCTTCCTTTACAGGCCATTTCACTAATGTGTTAAGACAGATGCAAACATCATTGATTTGTAAATGGCAAAGTTGAAATTCTAAGGAATAATCTTTCCTCTGTCATTTTATATGTCTGGGTATCCAAAACAAGCTACAGCTGTAAAAAGAAGTGCAAGACCTTGTATTTATGTGGCTCCCAAACAGGCCAGTGCTATGTTAGTTCATATTAACTGAGGGAAAACACACCATGCATCAGTCCCTTTGCATAGTGCTTTTTTTTATGGTGTTCCTATCAATAAAAGTTACAAATAGCCTTATAAATACAGCAGCAGGCAACCTGTTGCAAGAAGACTAACTTCCCTGGGCTGGTTTCTGGGACTGATGTTGACTGTAAAGAATCTAACACAAAACCCAGCAAAGAATGTGCCCAGCCTTCCTTAGCATTTTTCTAGAAGCCTCTTATAGAAAATGCATTCATGTTTACATTTTCAGCTTCAAATACCCAGCACAAAAGCACAAGAGCACAATAAAACCCCTGAATCTCTAGTCTAGGCTGCTAAATTAATTAAACAGGCCCTGTATTAGTGGGTAATACTCTAACGCCATTGGAAAATTTTTTAGGGAGTATTTTAGCAAGCTCCTCCTGTATTATAATTTTACTTCCTTTTTGTTTTCTAATTATAGGCCAAGGCTGGATTCCTTGCTAATTAAGGAAACTTTTTTTTTTTCTTTTAAGATTTCATTTCTAGAAGTCAGTAGGAATCTTGCCCACATAAAGATTGCAAGATCAAGAGCTTGTACCTATAAAAGTGCCCAGTGTGGAGATATGTTTCAGTACAGTTACTGTTACACAAAACAGTTGAAGCTACCTTTGCACTAGTAAATTAAACAGTGCCAACAATGTTCCCAGGTACTGAAATACGATGGTCTATACCGTAAAACTGTTCAACTGGCCCCAGAACACTTTGAGCATCCTAAAAACCTATTCTTGAGTGCAGTTTGACGGAGAAGGAGGCTGCATATCCCAGAGACCATTCCCAGCTGGCAGGCTGCTGCCACTACCCTCTTTTGAACAGGAGAAGAGTTTACAAATATGCCTATGTGCTAGTTGGCTTTATTGCATAGGAACATTCTCAGGCACATTTAATTTGCCAGTATAAACATAGCCTCTGAATCTGTATTTACTGCAGCTATTACATGTCGCTGTACTTAAAAGTATTCAGCTATTGGCCCATATTTGTAAACTATGTGCTGAGTTCTAAGTTTACATCAGTAGGAAACAAAATATTCCAGAAAACACTTTCTCAATTATATATCTAGTGCTATATGCATTATTTTCCATGTAATTGTTTCAGCTTGATAGCAAAAAATAAAATTTAGAGCTGTTAAGAAAATGTTTGTTTTGAATATAGCTTTATGGTTGTAGATAGAGCAGTTTAAAACAGGAAGTAAAAGCCATGGAATGACATTTTAGAAGTATCTAAGCTACTTAGGATTCCCACTTTCAAAACAGGACAATTTCACCAGCGGAGAACAGATCTTCATTACCAGCATGAGGTACCCCACGATATTGACAGTGAAGAGGCTGTACAGCTCAACAGCAAGTGTGGCTGCATTCAGCCCTTAAAATTTTTTCTCAGCAAGGCGACACAAATATTTACCTGAAAAGTGAAAGAGTCTACTTGGAGGTCTTCCTCCTGGTAGTAGTGTATCAGTCAACTGGCCTAGATTTTCCAAGAAAGAATCAGGGAAACCTTCACCATTGAAGACCTCATATTTGATTGCACATGTTCACTGCTACTATGTGAGGAATCCTGGCTTAGTTCTCTTGTCCTGTGGGAACACTAGAAGCTGGATGTGTGAAAACAGGTTTCCCACCCTGAAAGTGACCTGCCTAACTGGTTCTTAGCTGTACCACAGAATGCAAATATCAACACAGAAGCAAAGAGCGAGCCTCATTTGAGCTTTACCTTCTTTGATGCCCCACTTGTATCAATGTTGTGATCCCAACCAAGGACTGTTTAGTGATGGATTCTCTCTTCAAAAAAAACCTCTCAGCAACACGAGGTTTGTACTTCTATCTATATGCCCAGCAAATGAAAACTGCACACTTGGTGAATTGTGTCAACATGAGTTTATGCACTAAGGGATTTAGGAACCTATTCAGTCATGTAACGTTTGGTAGTATGAGTATGGCACCCGAATTTTTTTGCGGATCTTAGTTGTTCTATTCCTCCTCATATGTGAAAATAGAATAATCCTCAACTGCCTGAGAGCGATTGTCAGACTGAGAGGTGTAATTAAGCAAAAGTACAACAATTAAAACTCTTTCTAACCAGCTAGATTAAAGCAACTTAGATGGTGATAGTTCATTTTTCTTTCTTTGAAGTTTATATTTTATGTTTATACTCATACGTTCAGGAGAACAAGCTTTAATAAAAATGACTTCTTAGTATACACTTTAGACTCAATATTTTGAATGGATAAAATTACATTACTGTAATTCACCTCCTTCTATATTTTTACAATTTTCTTAAATTAATTTCTTACCTAAATGCATTCACTGCTTTTCCCCTAAATTTTGCTTTGCTTTTCAAAATATAAGAATCAAATGTGGTTTTCTTTTGTTTTTCTTGTTAGTACCTCTATGACTCAGCTTCTTGCTTTCCAGTGTTAAGTACGTACTTCTAGACCTACATCTGTGCCTAAAACTAAGAATGTATTGAGGATTTGCTGTCTTCATAAGTCTATTTTTATTGGATAAATATTCCAAGAACTTATTTTGTATAAGCACTCAAATACATAAGCTTAAAGTCCTGTATTCATACCAATAAAATTCAATTTCATGTAAATAACTGAGCACTAAAGAGTAACAGACACCAGTGAAGTTATATTATTTATAAATTCAAACAAATAGTCATAAGGAAAGTTTTTTGCCATTATCTGTAATAATCAACAGTGTATATTTTAAAGGGATTTATTTTGGCCATACTACCCCTATAACACCTATCATGAAGATACAAGACTTTTTTTTTTAATGTTTTATATCTATGCCAAGTATTATCCTGTTTTAAAATAAGTGTCTTTCTAGGAAATGTAAAAATAGAGAAAATCAGGATTTCCTGCAAATTATTTTCAGCTCCTTTGGTATTAAGTGCCTTCCATATTTATGGGTTTGTGTGACAAATTTTTGGCATAGAGAACCATTTGAGCATATATTTTGATGCTTATTATTGATGAAAAAATGCACAGCAACAATAAAGAATAAAGAAAAGATGTGACTGTAGAGAGACATGTAGAGAGACTGTAGAGAGACTGTGACTGTGTAGAGAGACATGTTAATCCTGGCCCATCTTTCATCATCCACCAGATGATTTTAGACATTGAACCAAAGGTATTCGAGAACATATTCAGAGTCTTCCTTCTTGGCTAAACAAGGTCTCAGTATCTCAGAAGTTTATACAGTGTGAACCAATAGTCTACTGTAAGCTTTTACAAGACAGAGTTAGAAGATGACAGGATTTGTCCATTGTCACCTACTTGTGATGCAGTGCATGTGATATAATTCAAAGCTGCCTCTTACAGCTTTGGGAATCCTGCATGGGCAATCATAATATGCTGGACACCATTGTAAGTGCTTGGATCTGACTAGGAACATTATCCAGTATGCCAATGCACAACAAAAAATAAGAAAATATTCAAGACATTTAGAACCACTATGAAAGCGTATCTTGAGCTTATCTACTTGAACCTTCTACCCAGACAAGAGGACTGTATGTCACCTTCTTTGCAAAGTCCATTCTCATCTCCAAAGCAAAGAGAAAAGTGAGTTTCCAAGAAAACCTAACAATTAACACTCTCTGAACATGATGTATATAAATAATAATACTAAAAACGAATGAACAAACAAACAAAACCCAACACAACTTCCCACCCCCCCCCCCCCAAAAAAAAAAAAAAGACCAAAACCAAACACAAACCCCAAATACCTGAGAAAAGAAAGGGGTCTAATGGTGATATCTCACAGATCTGTAGCTTCGCATTTCAGGGGGATGTCCAAAACTCAGAAACATATCCAGCATTGTTCATGTTTCCCACCAAGTCTTAACAGCCAACCAGTCACTTCAATTCTTTTCACAATGACAGTGTGAAGATGCTGCATATGAAACACTAGCTCTATTCACTCACCTCCTCAAACAGAGCAGGGTTAGTGAGGTGGCAAGAAGGGAAGGAAAGGGAAAAGACAAGTATTCAATTTCTGGCTTTTTCTAATCTTTCACTTAGACAATGAAGAAAAAAAAGCCCACTTCATTCAAAGATGTGCTTAAACCTTATTTTGTCCGTGTCACGTTCCTCTGCTCGGCAGAGCGCTTCCTTTCCCCTGAAGGGCGCTTCTCCCCGGGCCGGCCCGCGGATTGCGAAGGGGAGCGGAGGGAAAGCGGAAGGATGCGGAGGGGAACGCTGCCCGTGCACCTCGGTCCCCACACCCCCAGGCACGGTCACTAGTGGGCGCTGCAATTTCTATTGAGTTTCTCTAAGCAGCGCTCTTCCGCATCGAGTACACCCGAGAATGGGGGAGAGGGGGCGGGCAGGGCAGGAACTATTGCTTCCATATAAAGAACTACGCCTGTGTGAGCAGTCTACAGGCAGCTGTCAGTTATGCTGCTTTGCTTTTCTGGAGCTGACTGGGAGAGGTCACTGGACAAGCAAGCACCAGGCAAGCAGGCAAATTACTGTTGGGTTTTTTGTTGTTCTTTTTTTTAAGCCGGCCCTGGCAAAGCAGCACCCCCCTCTGAGCTCAGGGCTCAGAAATACGGTGTCGCTCCGGTTATACTACACCAAACATCCGCGAAGTCCCCAAGAAGCACAGCTGAAAATCTGTCGAAAGAGCTGTACATGACACGTTAAATTTGAGCTGCTTTTGATGTGGCTGGCAAAGTAACTTTGTTTTGTCTAGGCTGGGTGGGGGGCACTTATCAAAAAGATCTCCTCCACTTGCATGTTTCTTTATTGCTGTTTAACAATAAAGGGATCTCTCAAAGAAAGGATCTCTGTAGTACTATTGCAAGAGACATGCAAAAAATACTCAACGACCTCGGCGCATTACCCGAGCCTACTTAGCAACTTTCAGACTTCGTTCCTCTGCTTTCCTATCTAAATACAGCAGACAGAAATGGGAGATAACGCTCCCATGCAAATGAAGACAACAGTTGCTCGCCTACTCTCCGCTTTGGCTAGTGGAAGACACACTGGTTTCCCTAAAGCAGCTTTTTTTTTAGCTCCTTTTTTGTCCTTTCTTTCTCCGGGTAGCCTCCTGCCTGCAAAGCGCCAGCGCATTGTCCCCTGACAGCTGATGCTTATCGTGCCGGGGGGGGGGGGGGGGGGACGGACGGTATTGTGTTTCACCTCGTGGCACTGGAAAACCTCGTAACTTTCTTTTGAAGTTAAATGGCTTCATTTGGTTTCCAGGTCTGAACAACTCTCCGAAGAACTATAGTGACCCAAAAGCCGACCCATTTACAACGCCCGTCCAACCAACCTGTTCCTCCCTCGGTCGGAGCTTTGGCCAAGAGGGGTGGGGGGGAAGCTCCTCAACCAGCCTAACTTTCACCGTAATTAAATTGTATTTTATCCTATTGAGGCGTGCAAAATATCGAGCAAAATACAAGTTTCAGTAATTTGTTTGTATTCTTACCTGTAGGAGTTGGAAATTAACAGCCCCGGTTAGTTTACTGTTCAGCCGGGAGAGCGAGAGATTGCTTTGCAAACATTACAGTTATTATGTCTGCAGTTGGTACTCTCTTTGTATAAATTATTGATCAGCCAGCTTATTTTTCTTTCTGCTTAATGGATATTATAGCATAGCCGTTTACACGCTATAGTTAAGGTTGTGTCAGCACTTCCATTTATAACATCCCCCTCTTACCGAGAGTTTATAACTCGCAATAAAATTCCGCTCTGGGCTGAAACTTTTCAAGCAACAGCTCGGACTTTTAAAGGTCTTTCCCCTCCCCGTCAAAGAATAATTAAAAAATGTTTGTCTGCCTTTTTTGTTGCTGTTGTTGAAATATGGTACTAATCAAGGTTAACAATCCACCCCCCAGTGTCTTCCATTCACTGAAGTGGCTTGAGGAGGAAAAGGCTGACTCTCGCAAGCTGCCAGCTCATATAGAAGAAGAACCCAGTGTGTATTTTTTAAATATATTTATTATTACTAAAGGAAACAATTAGGGCTGGAGCGGCTGCCGAGCCACCGCCCACCGCCCCGATCCCGGGCCCCGGCGCCGGGAGACTGGCCAGACCAGCGGGGAAGGACCGACGGACGGACTGACGGAAGGACGGATGATGCCGCGGTCCCCCCGCGGCTCCGGCAGAGATCGGGGCGCGTATTGAAAATCCAGGAACATTTAAACACCGCGCCAGCTCTCCAGCGGCTGTATTTCGATCAGCCTCGGCTGGGAGATCGGGATGGAGCGGCTGAGCTAACTAATTCTGTAAGGGGCGGGGAGGGGGGGAGCACGGGAAAGAGCATCTCAAAGCAGACCACCGCTTTAACATAATTTAATGGCAGTGGCTTTGCACTTCATAATTACTGCTCCGAGCGACTTTCTCTACCTGTTGGTAGGTGAATTAACACGTTGGACTGAGGACCTCTAATGAGAGCCCGAGTGTAACTCAAACAGGGCTCCCCGCCTATTCCAGTCCTCATTTAATTCACGCAGGGAACTTGGCTACCGCTTCCTCCTCACACCGCAGCCTGCTCTCTTGGCCGTCCGTCTAAAGGTGGATGTCAGCACACGTTGCCGAGCCCCTGCTCCATCCCTCCATCCTTCCCTCCATCCATCCCCTCCCCACCCCCAGCCAGCCCGAGCTTGGAACCCGACCCCCCATCCGCTTCACCGTTTGGCTCTGGAAGCTGCAACGCGACCGAGAGGCTCAAATCAACGTAAGGGTTATTTTACCAACTGACTTCGAAACTTATTTTCTAAAGTCAGAACAGCGACTAATAAAAAAAGATAAAAAAACCCAAACAAAACCAAACAACAACAACAACAAAACCCCCCAACAACTTAAACCACGTAAATAATCAAGCCGCTTAATTGGCGTTTTGATATTTGCGATTTGCATATATGCGCTTGTGCAGGGGTGTGTGTTTGTACGTGTGTATGTGCGCGTGTGTGTGTCGGATGCAGGGAGGACAGAGGGAAGGGGTGAGAAGCTTCCCAAGCCATCGGGTACCGTTATCTCTCAGCACGGCGCGTCTTTGGTCAGAGCATCAGTGAGCATCACCGAAGAGAACTCCCATTTCTCGTGGGGATGAAGGGGCAGGATTGAAGGATTCGGGTGGGGTGGTGGGGGTGGTGTGTGTAAATCCTGCCTTTGTACTCGGGGGATGATACCCTCGGAACCAGTGAGGTGCCTCGTCGGAGTTAAGCCGGCGGAAGCTACTCCGGCGCTGAAGGCATCGGGTCAGTCAGAGCGTGTGCCAAGCCCTCCGGTCCTGTGCTGGGGATGTGAGCCCCTTCTCTCACCTCTCCAGCTGAGAGAGGCACATTAAACACCCAGCCCAAGTGATAATTTGCCCCCAGATTCTCATTTTTAAAGACTTCAAAAGTTATTTTTAATGGCTCCTGAAGTTTCTTTCATTCCATTCTTCCACTTTTTTTTTTTTTTTTTTTAAGCAGGCACCATACGTAACTACAAATTGCAGTAAACAGAATGTGAAAGCAATCTTGCCGTGTATTCTGGACTTTTTATGATATATGGTGGACTGTTCAGAAGTGTATGCTATTGTTGAAGCTGTTTGTGCCGGGCGTGCTAATGCACTGTTTGATTGAGTGAATTAGCAGTCATAACAATCTGGCAGTCTGGCCATAGAAGTGTGCTCAAATTGATTTGTGTTATGGCTGGACTGGAAAATCTAGTGTTAGTTGTTTTTTGCCCTGGGGCATTGTTTGTACCAAAGTCTACTTTTCATTTAATTTTCCAATAGATTTTTGAAATCTATGTGATCAACATTTGCTGCACTTTATTATTATTCTTCAGCTATTAAAAATATCCTATGAGTTATTTCAGGTTCCCCAAAACCTTGCTTTCAATTAGAGTAAACATAATTAGCGTGACGTCGTGCTCGGAATGGTAAATCTCCCTTTGTATCTATTAAGCATGTTATCTACTTGTCCTGTCACTGAAAGGAATCCAGTTTGTATTTGTATTGGACAAGGTCTGTGCTAGTTTGACTATAAAGCAACAATTAGAAAAACATCACTGCAGTATCCAGTTTCTTATTACTGGTACAACACTTCCCATCAATCTCGACAGCATTCATGGTGTTTTCAATGTTTAGTAAATATCTTGGTGGAAGGGGAAAGAGGGGAAAAAACCAAAAAAAGCATCCCAATTCACAGGCTTACATTTCTATGAGTCTTTTTTCCTGAGCGATGCAGGGGGGATTTGGTATGAGGTCCCTCCCTCTTCCTCAGGCTTCCCTCTAAATAACAGATAGCTCCTGAAAGGAGGACTGCTGCTTGAGACCCCGGAGATTAAAAGCAAACCAGAACTTACCTTCTCTTTGCGGGTACTTGCTCCTTTCTTAGAATCTTCTGCTCAGCAGTAGTTTGCAAGAATTACCATGCAGCATGATTAAACCTAAACCATTACTCTATCGATCACACAGAAAGGTTTGTGAAATCCTTTAGTTTCTTCTCTTCAGAAACTGGTGAACAAAATAGGTCACTAGACAAGGATAAGACAAAACACAAGACAGAAATTTCTCAGGAAAAGAAAATTAAAAGAAATGCAGGGGAGGGGGGGAGAGGAAGGGGGTAAATATCGTGGATTAACTTAACAGGGTAATACATTATTCATCCTTACCAGGTGTCTATCTTCCGCATGCATCCCCTCCCCCGGTCCATTCCTTCACACACGTTCAGAAGATAAATACTTTTCTGTTTTTCTGAATGAATTTAAACATTTAATTATCAATAATAAGTGATTGGGGTTGGGAAGGGGGAGCTGAGGTACTCTCCTATGTCCTGTCAGTCAGGTATTCAGATTCCTTAAAATGCAACAGCTACAATGCATTTTCTAATTGCGTTTTACCCTTTACAGCTGCCCTCAAATTCGTAATTTAATAAAACAGTGAACTCCATATCAGTCTTTTTTTAGAGCAATAAATTACAATCACTGTCAATACATCTTACTGCTTTAACGTACATTTTAATACAGCAAAATGGTCAAAGGGAAAAAAAAAAAAAGGAGACAGAGAAATACAGAGAATACCTGCCCTGAACAGTTACATGAGCAGAACAGAAGCCCTGCTTCAAACAATATTCCAGGAAAGAAATTAAAGACTTGTTAATTAGTGCAGCAATTAAGCTTTCTTGGTCGCATTTTAATCAGCCCAGGCCCTATCAAAGGACAAACAGAACGATTTGCAGGTCTTTGAATTTTAAACAGTCATTGATTTCACCACCATAAGTCTTCACTTGATGCAGGGGGATTTTTCAAGTATCAGTTACAGTAATCTGAGTTTTGCTGATATCAACTCAGGGAGAAAAAAAAGAAAACACCCAACAATATCATTACATAAAAGGGTCAGCGAGTAAGAGAAATGCAATCTAAAAAAGTTTACACAAAGCAGCCTCAGGATTTGTTCATGTGTTTGTGGGAGCATGTGAGTATATGTGTGAGTTCAAATAAATCCAGTCACTCCCCATAATCACGAGAAACACTTACCAAGCCAGAGAAGTCTTGGACCTTTTCATAAATCTCTTTTTTTCTAGGTTTCTAATCCCACTGTTGCATTGAAACGACTAAGATTAACCCAAACCTGTGGTAATAAACCCTTTCAAACTACATTTTCTTTATACGGTTTTGAACCCTGAGGATTATATATCCGTGGGAGCACACAGCAAGAAGAAAAGCAAAAGGGCTGGTGTGCATCACGTTGTGGAGAATGTAGAGAACAAATGAAATGGTAGGTTTCCTAATTTAGAGTTCTCTCAGATCTCCAAGTGGTAATATCACACGCGTCTGGCTCTGTCCTGGTCTTCTCCAGGATCTATTCTTATCTTCTCCAGGTACTGTTATGATCTTCTCCAGGTGCCGGGGAAAGTGAGTTGAGAAAGGATAGTTGAGGAAAAGAAAACATGGACAAAGTTGGTTTTCTACAACTGAAACAAGAAAGATGCAGTGTATTCACAGTTTTAAATTACGAGTTTTATGCAACACTAGATCCCGCCACTGGAACTCAAGTTGAACAAGCTCCTCCAGAGAAACGTTCTGAAAAAGCACCTAAATACTACTGGAAGAAGTTTTCTCCACAATTACGGGTATGCAAGACTTCAAAACAAAGTGTCACTTTATATGTTCCTGGGTTTATTTGCCAATTTTGAAGATTTTAGTGCACTGCTCTGCTAAAATTTCACTAGCAAAGGACACCTTTGTCCTTCAGAACACGTATTAAAACACGAATTCCCATAAATTGAACTGAAAAGTAGAATAAGCAAGCATATAATACAAGAACAGTTTACATCTGGTAATGTGGAAATTCCCCTGCACTGAATTACTACAGTTGAGATTATCCACTTTGTAGATGTGTCATTCCATGAGTCATATCTCACATAATAGTATACATAATAAAAAAGCAGCTATGGGCATATACATGCATCACAATTAGTTAAGCACAGTGTATACTTTTAAAGCAGGCAGAACTACACACACGCCGAACCCCGGTTCTGCAGACCCCCCCCATCCATCCGAACGGCCCTTTCTTTACCCCTTTAAACAAGCCAAGTGCCCTCCAGACAAGCAGAACCAAGCTCCGGGCTTCCCCGACCGACCCCGACGCCCCACGGGTGGGGGCAAACCACGCGTTAGAGCCACATCCCCAATGCCAGCGGCGCGCAGGTACCGCGGACACGCGTGGGGCCCGACCACGCCAGGCGAGGCAAGGCGCGTCCTGCCCTGCCTGCTGCGCCACTGCGCATGCGTGGGCAAGCGCAGCAGCTCACTTTGCGCGCTAACTGGCGCAGGGGTCCGGGCGCTTTCTGCGCGCCGTTTGCGCGACGCCGGCACCTGTTGCTCAGCGGTACCTTCGCGGAGCGGGCCAGGCCGTCCTCCTTCCCTCTCCTAAGTTACTTGTGTGCCGCCGCTATCCCCCTCAACGCGGTTTCCCGGCGGCGTGACCCGCAGAGCCGCGTTCCCTCGCAGGAAGGTCCCCTGCGCCCCGCGCAGCTGCCGCGCACTGAAGAGACCTCGGCGCTGCCGCCGGACCCTCAGCAATAACTCCCTCCACTTTTGTGGTCCCGGGAGAACAACAACCAACAAGAGCAACAGACCGGTCCGGAGGTTTCTGCTCTTGTCCGCGGGTGCCCCGGCCCCGGCAAGGTGCGCGGCCAGCGTCCGCCCCGCGCCCCGCTCCTGGGGAACGCTGGAGACGCTCGTGTTTCTCCACAAACTGTGTTGACAAGCGATTGCTGAAAAGGGCTGGGAAAATTACATCTCGTTTCTGGTGGGGTGAAATATGAAACATGTAATCTAACGGTTCCTAAAAGGGAGGGGGGAGAAAGAGACTTCTGTCTCCCTCTCTCTCTGTTTTCCTGCTCCGGGTTCCTGGTTGGATAATTCGGGTTAATACTAGTGAGTGAGCCTTTTGCTGCTTCAAAGGGTATTTCAAGTTGCCGGAGCTCCTCCCCTCCGCACCGTGTGACAACAACAACTCGTCCAGCGAGCGAGCGGCGGCGGCAGCCAGCACTTCCCAGCTCATTTTCTCTCTGTCATTCCCCTCTCAATCTTTGATCAATGTACTTGCCAGAGAGAACCGAAGTCCTTCAAACCTCCTCTTTTTCACCTTCGTCTTTAACGTGGTGCTAGAGCAAGGACCACAAAAAGAAACTGCCCTCCCCCTCCCCTCGGCCCCAGCCCCGCCGCCCGGAGCGGACTTCTCCTCCTCCTCCTCCTCCTCCGTCCCCACTTGCGGGACACTTTGTGCGTTCTCTCTCTCACTCTGCCCCCTGCTCTCTCGCTCGCCGCAGCACCTGATCCGGGGTTATCCCCCCCTTTCTCTCCCCCCTCCTCCCTTCTTTCCTTTCCTCCTTTTTTTTTTTATTTTTTTATTTTTTTTTTTTTTTAATTTTCCCCTTTCCCCTGCTTGTGTGTGTGGGAACTTTCCCCCTCCCCCTGCCCCCTCCGCCGTATATGTGACCATGGCCGTACCGGCTGCTTTGATCCCTCCGACCCAGCTGGTCCCCCCTCAGCCTCCGGTCTCAACTTCTGCCGCCTGCACCACCACCACCACCACCTCCTCGTCGGCCACCTCCTCGTCAGCCACCTCCTCTCCGTCTCCTTCCATCGCTCCCCCGCCGGCCGCTTCGGGGACAAACCTATTCCGTCCGGAGCCCATCGCAGCGGCGGCAGCAGCGGCGGCGACGGCCACAGTCACCTCCACCACCAGCGGCGGCGGCGGTAACGGCAGCAGCAGCGGCGGCAGCGGCAGCCCCAGCCTGGGCACCGGCGGCGGCGGCGGCAGCGGCGGCACTTCCACTCCCAATGCCAGCGCAACCAGCGCGGCCAGCAGTCTGCCCGGCAAGCCCGTGTACTCGACCCCGTCCCCGGTGGAGAACACCCCCCAGAATAACGAGTGCAAGATGGTGGATCTGAGGGGGGCCAAAGTGGCCTCCTTCACCGTGGAGGGCTGCGAGCTCATCTGCCTGCCCCAGGCTTTCGACCTCTTCCTGAAGCACTTGGTGGGGGGCTTGCACACGGTCTACACCAAGCTGAAGCGGCTGGAGATCACGCCCGTGGTCTGCAACGTGGAGCAGGTCCGCATCCTGAGAGGGCTAGGGGCTATCCAGCCCGGGGTCAACCGCTGCAAACTCATCTCCAGGAAGGATTTCGAGACCCTCTACAACGACTGCACTAACGCCAGGTAACCGCCGCCAGGCACACGCACACCCCGCGCACCCTCCCCGCCGCCGCCTCCCGTCCCACCCCCGTGCGGTGCGGCCCGGCCCGGCCCGGCGTGCGCTTCGCTCCTGCCCGCTGCTTCCCGCGGCCACCGCTCGGCCCTGGAGCGGGGGGTGGAGGGGAGCGACCCGCGCCCGGAGGACACATGCGGTCGCCCTCTTCCTCTCCCCTGCTGCCCCGGCACCCAGGCGGCCTCCTCCGGAGCCAGCCGCGCCGCTTCTTGCTGGGACGGAGGGAGGGACGGGAAGGAGTATTTCTGCCCCTCTCCGTCTGCGCCGGGCAAGTGTCACCCTATCATTGTTCCCTTCTTTCCCTCCGGCCGAGGCGTCCGGGGGCTCCGGGCAGCCGCGGCCAGCGCAGTGCGCTGCTTACGCGAGGAGTGGAGTGCCGGCGGGAGTAGGGAGGGGGCAGCGCGGCCTAAAAGTGCTTTCTAACCCACAGACACCCCCCTCCAAGTTTATCTCCGGATGTATCTTTAAAACGGGCAGCCCAGGGAAAAAGCTGCCCAAAGGGTGCACGGGAGCGGGCGGGGAGCGGTCCCGGAGGGACACACAAACACACACACACTTGGGGAGCACACGGACGCCCGGTTTTCGGGTAAATGGGACGGGGCGCGGAGCCGCCTCCCGGGCGGAGGGCCCTGCCCGGGGTGGATGAAGGCCACTTGGCCATCAGCCCCTGTCGTGTACTCAAAGCATGAGTGCACTTCTTGCATCGGTTTATGAGGCAGTTGCCACATGGCGAATGGGGGGTGGGGGGGTGGACGGAGGGCGGGAAGACGGCGAGGAGGAGGAGGTGTCGGCGGCTGCTTTGGGGCAGTGGGAAGAGGTGCCAGGCGGCCGGGATGGGCTGCTTCCCGGGTGCGGGGGGGTCCGGTCCCCGTGGAGCAGGTGCGAGCAGCTCCCGGGCCCCGCCAGCCGGGGAGGAGGCGGCGGGGCTGGCGGGAGCGCGGGAGGGATTTGGCGACGCCGAATCCTGTTACCGCGCAGAATAACGCGGGCGCGGTGACAGGGACGGCGCCAGCTACCGCCGCGCTCCCCGTGGGTCGGGGCGGGGGGACGACGGAGGAGAGGTGAAGCCCCAAACTTGGTACAACGGGGGGGGGTGGGGGGGGTGGTGGTGATGTTGGGGGCAAGGGGAGGCAGAGGGAGCTGGCAGAAGAGGAAATGCCTGCTGCAGAGCAGCCTGCTTTGCAACCGAGGGTGGCAAGCATGGGGCTGCTATCTCTCCATCTGTAGGTTACAGGGCTGAATCTGCTTGATAAGGGGAAGGGATCGCATAACTGCCGTGACCCCGAGATCAGAGCGGTCGGAAGCGCCGCCACTTCCCGGGCCACTCCCGCCCTGCTTCGGGCGGGGATCTCCGCTCCGGGTCTGCCGGGCGGGAGCGGCGGCAGGAGCTGCACCCGGAGCGATGTCGTAGTCAAAGTCCCGATGCTACTTTCGGTACACGCAAATAACCAGACCGGACTCGTTTCACTTTCCTATTGTCAGATTTCAAGGTGCAGGCACAGCGAACACGTGGGGAATTAACCCCAGGCGATGCCATGCTCCTTCCCTCCCTCTCCTCGTCTCCCCTCCCCTCTTCTCCTGGTGGGGGGTGTTCCGTTCCCTCCGTCCCCCCTGCCCGAGTTAGCTGGGGATAGTTGGGACTCATTAGCGTAGAGCCCGGCAAAGCAGAGCCATGACGCTGCAGTAGCTGTTGCTAGATGGATTATTGAAGTTCCTGAATATTCAGGGCAGCAGGACAAAACAGCCTGGAATAACTTCCAAGCGCTGGCATAACTGTAGCTGCTCGGGTAACTCTGCTATTGTTTCATGTGGGATCAACATGAATATTAATAGCTGCTTTTAGACGATTTTTTTGTGTGTCTGTGTGGCATGTAACTTGTAACTACTCTGCACAAGTTCCAAGATCTGGTCCTTAAAATAAACTCACGGAAGTTTTATTTTGCCGTGGTCATAATGTGTGAGTTGTAATTTGAATGCGTGAAATTAAAAAGTAGAGAAACTCTTTTTCTTCTTTTTTTTGGGGGGGAGGGCGGGGAGGGAGTGTCGGGGAGGGAGAGGGAGCATGGGAACACCAATTCCTGGGCTTGGCAGGGTTCTAAAAGGGTTTGGCAGCCTGGTTGTAACATGGGTTGATTATGTCAACAGCGCAGAATCGGCCGTGTTTCAGCTGTTTCTGAGGTCTGCTCTGTTATCATCTAGAGTCATAGAAATTACAGTGGAGGGTTCAGAAGTGGGTAGGATTTGACCCTTAAAAAGCATAATTGTAGTAGACTTATTTATACATCCATTAGGCAAATAACTTAATGGAAGGGATATACAATAGGTATGCAGAATGTGTTATTGCAGTATAGAAGAATATAGCAAAGTGGGTCAGTGAGTTTTGGTCAAAACGGATGATATCATCAGAAGATAAATCTGTGTTTACTCTCTGGGTTTCCCCTCCAATACATTTCATCCTAATGCTTCTTTCCTTACAAATTATTTTTAATTATTTCTGACGTTACAGTAATTACACAGGATATTTTGATCTACTCAATTTAGCAATCTAAGTGATCTTTCCAGACTCTCAGTGACTGCATATTTAGCCGGGTGACGTCTTTTTGTATCCTGGATGGACACTTACTGTTGAGATGGAAGCTGTAAAAGCCAACTCCATCCTAGCGGCTAAATTGTTATCAGATTCAAAAATTTTGAACCAGCATCTTATCACTGTTATATTTGTCTCATAATCAGCTGATGCACTCAAATACGCTAATCCCTTTTTGGAAAGCTTTATCAAGGTTAATATGTTATTTAATCAAAAAAGGCATCCAGATAAAGCCATTACTTTGTTGTTCTTTAAATGGATTGAATCATTAGTTGCCAGTTGTTGTGGAAATAATTTGTAATAACTTATTTTGAGATGGAAAAGTTTTAGAAGTGTTTCACCAAAATGATACATTTTAACTGTGATATTGCTATAAAAAAAAAATCAATAAAACAAAATCAATGAAACACCAAGGGATTTTCTATTGAATGTTTAATGTGGAGGTCTGTAAAGTGAATTAGTTTCTGTGTTTATTTGTGATACTACTAATAATAACATGATACTAAAGGACCTTTTTCTAAATCAGGCTTCTGTATCAGTTCACTGGAAAAATAAGCTTCCGTTATGGAAGATGACTTTTCTTTTCTGGTCATACTGACCTTTGCTTTTATTTTCCTCATAAAAAGCACTAGTCGCCTAACAGAAATCTAGGAAATAGCAAACTGTGCGTTTAGCTTACATTTCGATTAAATGGTTTGACATTAATGGGATGCTAGAAGGCCATATGCCAAACAAATACAGGAAGGGTAAAGGCAAACCATGGAAAATATTTAGAGCTACTAGATGCCAATTGAGTCAGGTTTTCAAATGTGTGCGTGAAAGAGAGTAGCGAACTGCGCGCTGGATGTCATCTGCCCAGGATTAATGACCTGGAAGCTATTGATCCCAGATTGTTTCTGGTCCCTTGTGTTTTGAGCACTTGTGGAATTTTACCATGCTGGGTCCCTTCATGGAGTTTTCCCACAGACTTAGTCTGGCATTGGATCTTGCCCACCCGAGTAAAGACTAAAAGCATGTGCCTTCTTCTGACCTCCCTCCTGTGGCCAGGACATGTTAATCTTTTCTGACATTTGAAGATGATTTTGAATGAGTTCATTGACATTCATACTTAAACCGGGGAATTATTCGCAGTGTTTGGAAGCTGTTTGCAAATTTTGGAAAACAACTTAATTGATTTTTGAATATGAAGGGTAAAGATGCCAAACATGAAACAATTCCTTTCGAAGTCTGTCTTACATGGCAGTTACTCAGTCTCTGTTTGCTAGCTTCTGCTTCTCTCAAATTATGTGGACCTAGCATGTGCTTGTTTACTCAATACTGCACGCTTGCATAGGCTTTTTCTGTTTGTATTAATTAAAGGAGTATCTCACCCAGATAGGTTAGTGCAGGTCACAGATATTTCAAATGAACAGGTCAGCAAGTGCAGCTGGAAGGAATGTCAAATACATAGTATCTGTCTTTATACTGATGACCTTCCTTCTTGCCACAGATTACTAAATGACAATCAGCAGAAATATGGTAGGTTTTACAAGCAAAGGTGACTTCTGGAAGGCCAGAGGATAAATTGTAGTACCTATAAAGAAGGAGTAAAAGGTTTGGAGGTGGCTTCATCAGGCTTAAAAAACCCTAAAAGACTCCAACCACTAGCAATAACAGAACTTTAATATCCATCTTATGGTATTTATTTATTGGTAAATATTACAAATTAAAAGCTGAGATCTTTGGACCATACTTACTGCAACAGAACACACTATTTATCCCTTTTGATCTGATACTTGGTCCCTGACAGTGGCCCAGTGTCTGATACTTGAGGAAGGGAACACTTCTCCCCAGTGAATGTTTGTCGCCCGTTGTGCAGTGCTGCCAGTGCTGTTCCTGTGCAGGGGTGTGAGGGGCTGCTAGTGATGGGCAGAGGGAAGTATTTTCCCTGATTACTTCACATATTTTTCTCAAATATTCAATTTGATTAACTACTTCTTTATCTCATAGCTATGAATATTGGTAAAGTCTTTGGTGGTTTTTTTTTTTTTTTTTTAAGAAATCTTTCACTTGTAGCTTATATAAAAATGCACAGTTTTATTGTCACTTTTCCATCAGCTTTACTTAGGAGAGCGAACTGTGTGAAAGCGCAGCTAATAGCTTTGTTATTTCCAGAAACCATTCCTCTCTCTGTTCACATGATCACTTCAGGCCTGTGCTCTCTTTCTGGAGTTGCAGGCAGAGTGCCTAGGGCTGTGGGTCCCACTGGGTGCTGGGAGGGAGCACCCCAAAGTGTGTCCCCTATGGGCTGGCTCTTGGGGCAGCTGCTGTGCCCACACCTGTTCTCTGCTCTGAGACCCCTCTGTGCTGTAAACCAAAATGCACCCAAAGTAATCTTATAAGCCTACTTAATATTTTGTGATCTGGCGTGTGTTCCGAACGCTGCTTGAAAATGTTAAATTTGTTTGAATGCCAGGTAGTATTTGTTCTGTTCTCTCCTGTTTCTAGATCGTTCCAGACATCTGTTTTTGGCTATCTCTGCGATTCATCGAAAGTGAATTGCATACGAAGCAGAGAATTGTCATACACTGGATTGAATTTTAATATTTTCCTTTTGAACTATATTGTAGATATATTGAATTATTACTGCTATCTCTGCTGGTCTGATACAGGTAAATCCCTTTCAGCATTGCCTCTTTATGGAGGAGCCTTACAATTTTAGCTGTAAAAAATATTTTCTGGCTGCAGGAGAGCAGAGGCACTAGTCAGAAACTACCGAGTTTTATCAAAATTGTGTGAGCCAGCGAACTGGGAGTCCAAAACAGCCACTACGCCTGTCTGTTTTTAAGCAACAGGACTGGATTTAGATCCTCTTTGTTCTTTAATAAGTTAAATATGTTTTGTTTTAAAAATAACATTTGGGGCGTCTGCTTTGCATTATGAGTTAATTCCATTCATTGTTTTAAAATAGTTATTAACCTTTCGCAAATTATATACTGCACATGAACAGTAATTTTTTCAATAATCTTTAAATGTGCATACTGTAACAGCGCCATAATGTGGACTGACATAATATGAATTGACAGTAAATTTTTAGTTGCCTAAATACGTATTTAAATGATAGAGCTGAAGAGTCATCTGCAAAAAGCTATTATGATCCAGAGAGTTAATTCATATATAGATAATTTCTTCAGCATGCATTAAGGAAGAATTTTTCTTTTTCCATTATCATTTAAATTATTTTCAAAAATCCTGAAACATAAATCAAAAATCTCTATATTTAGAGTCAAGGTATGTCTGTGACTCGAATCCAGGTAACTGCAATGAATAGCTTTATCCTTAACCCACTATGTTCTGCTTATTTATCTGATACAGTGCTCAGCTGGGGGCATCTCCTAACAAGTGCTGAGGTTTCATTTCATAAGCATTGAGGAATATTGAAGTATAATCTATTAAATATGGAATTTTCACGTTAACTGTGAATAACCATGAACTGTTTTAAACTATTTTTCTTTTTTTAGTATAAGAAAAAGAGTAGTGTATTTTCCATAGCATAAAGTAGAAAAATGCTGTTACTGAATCTCATGAGAGAAAGGGTCTCAGCTTTTGACCATACAGTTACATCCCAGTTCGGAATTCTTTGCTCTAAATCACTGATAGCGATGAGCTGGGAAACCAAACCAGGGAAGGGCAGCTCTGTAAATACTGAATACTTGCATTCTCTCCTGTGAATTTCCGTAGGTCTCTTTTAGGGATGGCATATTGGACTGAAAGGAGCCTGTGTGGCAGTTCAGGATACATTCACCAAAACTAATGAAACTGCTTGGATGAGTTGTGATTGAGGAAATGTACCACAAAATGTATTTCAGTTCACATTGCTTTAAACAATGTTTTGTGATAATTACATTTAGAGTCAACATCCTCCTGTGGCAGGTGT
Source organism: Strigops habroptila (assembly GCF_004027225.2). NCBI lineage: Eukaryota > Metazoa > Chordata > Aves > Psittaciformes > Psittacidae > Strigops > Strigops habroptila. Next base: position 82,661,746 of record NC_044278.2, read on the forward strand.
ATGAATACATACAGTACAATTTACAGAATTGTATGGCAAGATCTTGTAAATCATGTGTATCCAAACAGTTTATTAGGAATAAGCAGAAACTTTCTAAAATAGTATAAACTTGGGTTGGTTTTTTTTTTGTTTGTTTGTTTGTTTTTCATATTTTTTTTAATATTCTCAATATTATACTTTTGATGTAATAAAACAAGCTAAAGTTTTTATTGTGCACCCTTGAGAATACTTGTGTGGGTAACACCTGCGTAACTTCCAGTTCATTATTCTGGTTAATGGTACCCTGTTCATTCCAAAGCTAATTTACTGTAGGTATTTTCTTTCCATCCTGTATACTTTGCATCTTCCTCATGAAAAAGAAAGTTATTTTAGTATGAAAAAAAACCACAAAAAAAAAATTTGTTGCATATATCAAACAGTGGGATTTTATGTCCATTGTAAAGCTGAGATTAGCCATAGTCCAGAAACAGTGGAGCAGGTACAATTAAAATTTTGTGGTGCACCTTGCCACACTAACTGCACATTCTTTTTCCATTCAAATAAGAGGATGTTTGGTCATGAAATTTTACTTCTCCTCAGAATTTATAGAATTATTCCCTAAATCAGCCAAATGGCTAAATTCTGCCTAAATTCCTTTTGATCCAAAACAAGCTTGGGTTCAAGTAGAGCTTTCAGATGTGTTTTCTTACTCACATTATACTTTTATATGATACTAAAATACTGGGAAAAAAAAAGTACACCTGAATTATTAAGACATGTATTTTTTATGTTTAATTTGTTTCTTAGGTTGTATGACTGAGAGGCCCATACATAGGTGTATGTACAGATTACCTGGCTGACAAAATAACAGTTACATACTAGAATTGGATGGGGCTGGGAGAAGGGGGAAGAAGGGGAGTATGTGGGACTGCTGCAAACATTTTAGCATAACTGACAGATAAAACATATGTGTAATGTTACGATGTCATGACTGAAGTTCATAGCTCTGAATAACGTTTGTATTAGAGCACTTGTTAATGATATTGTACTGAGAACAGGTAATGGGTATTTTACATCTGGACAAAAAGCTGTTGTTCAGGACATGTCTCTCAGAATATGCTTGCATTTACAAATCGTCATATGATAGAAATAATTTTTAAATCTTACTTTTGGGAAATGCTTTGCTTTTTCATCTGACATAAAACAATTGTAAGGGATCAAAAAGAAAGTAGTTACATAAACTATAAAGGGAACAGGTAATAGATAAATTTATTTTTTATTATTATTTAATTACATCTTTTGTAACCTTGATTTCATATTGTTCTCATACTTATTAATGAATTTTATTTTTTTTAGATAAAGAGCTAGATCATGATTTTATGTGTGGGACAGAAAAAAGCTGCTTTCAGGTTATAGGTACTGTATTTTTAAGAGAAGAACGAACAGTGCATTACGTTTTTATTGGTAATAAATCTAGTCAGGGCTTATTAATAGTTTGAACATTCTTTAAAAACATGGCTAAAGATATTGCTTTTGAATTATACTTTCCCAAAAGTAGTAAAAATGTAAACCTAATATTTTAATTGGTTTTATATAATGTTTCAATGGATGCCAGCATTATCTGTCTTTACAAAGCACATAATTTGTTTCCAGTCTCCTGGCCTGCCATAAAAACTTTTTTTTGTTGGAGAAGTTCACCTATAGGACTTAGCTATCTACATTAAAATAAAAATGCTGTGGTATTAACCATATGCTTAACTTTAAGAATGTGGATAGTCCTGTTGCTTTCAGTAGCCTACGTACATCTTTTAAACCAAGCATATGCAAAATATATTTGGAAATGCTATAAAAGAACCAGATGACATCTTTGATAGGAAGCTGTCTTACTGTATACTTTCTTGAATTTGTGGGGACAGTTTGAAAGCACTGAAAAAAATGCTTTAGTGTTCTGTGAATTAACACCTGTTGCATAAAATAGATTCATGATGCATTTTTTAATGGTTTTGTGAGTATTGTCTTCTTTCAGTATTAATTCTAGGAAATTGGGGCAATGTATTGACAGGAATTGGTATCAGAATTTGGTATAACCTGTGGTATACACCAAATACCTCCTGCTGTGATTTTTTTTTTTTACTATTAATTTTTGTAGCACAGGAGCAGCCTGTATCTTTTCAAAAGGCTTGGTCACTTCCAAGATGTGTGCCATGGCTGTCACTTTTCACATATTAGTTCTGATACTCACTAATAGTTGGTGGGAGGGAAGTGAAACCATTTTCCAATTGTTTGCTGTTTCCTTAAATTTCTGTTTGAAAGTCTAAAAAAAAAAGTGTGGGGGAAGGAAAATATTTTAAGTGTGTAATAAGGACTGATATGAGTGAAAAGTCATATGTTCTCTCCTTTTTTTTTTTATTTCTCTCTTAGCTTGTTAGAACAATTCTTACAGTGTAGATGATATGTAGGACTTTACTATTTCTTTGTGTCTTTATTTACTGCTAAAGACTAATTCCACAGGTCTGTTGCAAATTTTGTTGTATATTGCTCTAATTAAAAGCAGGATCAATTGGTTGGGGTTTTGGTGCCTGTTTGCTTTATATTTTTGTGTGCTTTTATTTATTTATTTATTTATTACTCATGGCTTTTAACAGGCCAGGTTAAAAAATAAACATAAAATGCGAAATAAATTTTTTTGTCTTACATTATTTGGTATTGTAGATGGCTTATAATTCTACTGATTCCCTTCAAAATTAATTTGCTCCTGAAATATCATGTTAAAAATAAAGATGGTAGTAGAAAATGAAGCTCCTGCTATAGTAATATACAGTTTAAAGTAGAGCTATGGGTGAAATACGTTTTTGGGAAGCTATGAGGCAAATGCATTAAAAATACTAATTTAACAGCATATAGCTGTTTCAGGAGCACACATGCAAATTGTGTAAGGAGGGGGTCGTAACATTTCCTGGGGAGGACATCAGTGAGGTTTTTAGTCGAGATGTTTGGGTATAGCCACAGCTGTTGGACTGACTTGAGGCCACCTCAAGGTACAACAGGTGGGAAGTGGGTAAGAATTAATAAATTTCAACAGGTTTTACTGTTCAGAGTTTCTCTGGCATCGTTCCCGTAGAGTGGAGGAAAGGGTGGAATATACCTTCAGAAGAGGCAGCGCACCTTCACAGTATGTAGATCTCAGGTATACACACTGAGAAAGTAATTTGGTTGAAGATCCTGTATTTCTTTGCCTGTTATTCCTCCTCTGCTCTTTGAATATGTTGTTAGAAGCTTCCCCGGTGTTTGTCCCTGTGGGGAGGTTCCTGCAGGGATCAGTCTGTCTGTGGGCTCAGATGGGGCAGTCCTTGGTGTTTTCTGGCCTTTGGTCTGCATATGGACTTAGAATCATAGAATGGTTAGGGTTGGAAAGGGCCTTAAGATCATGTAGTTCTAACCCCTCTGCCATGGACAGGGATGCCTCACGCTAGACCATGCCACCCAAGGCTCTGTTCAACCTGGCCTTGAACACTGCCAGGGATGGAGCATTCCTAACTTCTTTGAGCAATCTGTTCCAGTGCCTCACCACCCTCACAGTAAAGAACTTCTTCCTTATATCTAACCTGAACTTCTGCTGTTTTAAGTTTGAACCCATTACCCCTTGTCCTATCACTACAGTCCCAGATGAATAGTCACTCTCCTAGCATCCTTCTAGGCCCCCTTCAGGTTGTTCTTAAGGAGTGGATCCTCCACGGCATTTAGCTCGTCTGCTGGGCTTTTGCTGATGTGGGTCTGCCAAGTACAGTTTTCATCGTTTCTGGTGACTCCTTCTATGATTTTGTCTTGTTTTGCCTTATTCTACATATTTTATTACTTAAATTAGGCTAATACAATGGTATCATGAGAGGTAATACAATAATAGTTATGAAGTGCATTGTGAAGCGTACATGTATTCACAAATATTCCAAAGTGTGACTACATGAGTAAAACATTTTGACATTTAAGGAGAAGGATGTCGTCAGTAAAAACTGCTGGCATTGTTATGTGATAAGGTTGTCTGCTCTTTTATTTGGTGTGCCAGCTGATGAAAGAAAAATATTTATTTTTTTAGAGGTGAAAAACACAGGCTTTTTCATCAGCTTAAATGAGAAGAGCCAACTAGTTCTAATCACTGTTTTGTGAAATCATGTTTCACCCCCATAAGTGGATTTATGTGTGGAGAGTGTGCTGCAGTTGGGACAGGTCTATCTTTTCAGCTCGGCTAATCGTTTCCTTTCACAAATCCAGAACATATGCAAATTTGAACTTGTAGCCAGGAAAAAGTGGCTGCCATGCTTCAAATTGCCAAAGGACCTCAAGGGACAGAAACTTGACCTGGTTTTATGAAACCATAGAATTACATTTATACAAGTTACCCCATGGGAAAGGAATGAACTGATCCCAATTCATTTCTAAATACTGGGGCCTTATGGGTCACATTTGAATTTTCTCCTACACCTGTTTTTCTACTAAATTTTTCTGAGGACATTTTTAGAAACTTACTTTACATTAGGTAGGGGTCATGTGCCTAATATTTAACAGTTCAGTGTTCTAATTCTTTAAAATGTGCAATGGTTTCTCAATATAATTAAGGTGAAAAAAGTTTAAATTATAGCATTTCTTCAGTATGGGCTAAATCCTCAAACCATGAACTCTCCTCTGGGTTTAATCACTTAAGCTTCATTTTCCTGCATGTGTAATGTGAACATAGAGCAGGCAGTGGCTGTAGTCAGTACATGTCATATGGTCTATGGAGAAGAATGTGACTCTGCAGGTGGGTCATTAGGCTGCTCACCTGGGACATGGGACATGGTGGATCGAGGTTCAGACAGGGTTCGTTACCCAGTGAGACAGTTTACAAGAAGATGCCAAGATTTCTTTCTTTCTTTCTTTCTTCCTCTAAAATGACCTTTCCCCTCCTCCCAGTTAGACTGAAAATTGAGATTTGGAAAATCTGGGTTCAGATCTCCTCTTGGAATCAATGAAAGTAATGAATAGATGCTTCCTATTTCAGTACTTTGGTTTGAGCTAGAAGCCTAAATACCCTACAGTGAGTGCTTACCCCTCCCTGGTGAGGCGGTATGGTGCTTAAAAGTATGGTCCCAGTGTTTCTGCCAGTGTAGTTGCAGGTTGGAGTACGCGAGCTAAGCTAAAACAGTGGGCCCTAAGGATAGGGAAGGGTTCCTTAGTAGTTCATTGAATATCTGGAACTACGTGCTTATGGGGTTACATTAAATTTAGAATTAGCTTGCATTTGATTTATTTAACAAACTGAGTGCTCTGTTCAGCTGAAGTTTGCCTCAGCAATTACTATCCCACAGAAGCTCTGCAAACCTTCCAGGCTTTGCTTCCACGTTCTTGTGGAAACCATTTCCTATTCTCAGGCAGTCTTTCCCATCCTTTAAAGACATTTTCAGCGCTGAAATTGGCATTAAGCACCTGTGTAAGTCTACCTGTTTCTAGTGAATGAGTGACAGATCTGAATACTGCTCATCTTGTATAGATTGCTTTTCTCTTTATACACCATCTTAACACTTTAGAATGACTAAACAGCTCAGCTGATGATCCCTGGTTGTAGACTTCCTACTCTTCCATGTGGATGTGGCAGAAGAGGCTTTCGTGTGGAATTATTGCTACCGCTGTCACCTAGAGTTTGTAGTCACTTTTTTGGCTTGGGCAAAAAGGATTTGCAGGTGAGAAATGGGAACAATGGTGTTACCACAACAACTTAGAAGATACTTATTTACTCAGTTTGCTTTTCAGTCTGGTGTTTTTTTCCATACAGTTTGTATTAAGCCATTCATGACTTTGCTGGTCTGGATAACCAAACTGTTTTGTGAGGCATCATCATAGGCCCATTATCCACAGCGTGCGCTTCATTTGACTGGCAAACTGAAGGGCAAATCTTCTAAATGGTGATTACGTATCACCATTATGTATTTATTATAAATATGTACATAATGTCCCTTTCTAATTCACCTCAAAGAAGTGGTCGATCTCTAAGCTTTTTTTTTGGCTTTTTCTAAGGCAGCCCTATGCTTTTAGTGATTCAGTTTTTGTGATGCCATCAACAGGTTTGACTGCTGGGTGATGCTGATAGCTTGAGTGGGTAGAGAAGGACATTTTTTCCGAGACAAAAGAGAATGGTTTTATTCCAAATGATTTTTTATGGAAGGTAGAGGTCCAGTTTAAGGCTTCTGACTTACCAATAAAAGATTTTGGCTGCTCTTTGGATTTGGTGGTAAATAAGGGAAATCTTTAAGATCGGCTGTAGTGGCAATGAATGCTTCATTGTGATTGAAATATTAGTCTTAAATTTTCTTTGCATCTAAACTAGAGAGGAAGAAATTCCTCTGTTATCTCTTTAATCATAAAACAACAACTCAAAATGAAGGAACGAATTCAGATCTTTGAAAATCCAAACTCCCTCTTTCCCTCTCTTCTGCTGTTTGTTTTCTTCCCCTCACGTAGCACTCTGGATTTTGAAGAAAATTAAGATGAAAATTTACAGTACTTCATGGAAGCCCCATTTTATTAGGTGCTGTGAAAACTTTAAATACAGAGGATTCTTGGTTGGAAGCAGTTGCTAATCCTAGCAGGGACAAGAGCCCTGAGGCTGTGGGGCTGGAAACATGCTGAAGAGTAGCATAGTGAAGAGACAGAAGTGAAAGGCTGGTTGACAGCATGTTAAAGCAAATTTACCCGGTGTTAGTGTTACATGCAGCCTTCTGGGTTTACATATGTATGATCAAATTTTCAGTCTTTGGACCACAAATGTTGCCTTTCTCTTTTCTGAGTAGGACTGTGTTTAGAGCAGTGCCTTGGAAAGCAAGGAAGAAGAATAAGCTTTGCTCTGGAGTTTGATGTGGAGTTAGATTCTTGTGGCAGAGATGCTTGAAATAGTTTGTTAGACACTTTTGGGTTGGGTTTTTCTTTTTTTTAGACATTTGGTTGTTCCGGGAATTCTGAGTTCTATGTATGGTTCTAAGTTTATTTCAGAAGCATATCACTGTAATTCCCAGGTTTCTTAATATTTTTTCATATCATGTGCTGCAGCGAGCATAGTCACTGTGATATTGGGTTGCACATCGAAGTCTTAATCCTGCAAGAAGGAAGGAAACTTTGGTTTGTGTGAGGAGTCCTGTTGCCCATAGTGTCTCAGTTGGATGATTTATAGGAATAAAATTATGCAGCTCCCTAAATATTGTCACTGTTGGTACCCACATGGCATAGCTGGCAGAGTTTTCATACGCTGGAGTTTCACAGATACCAGCAAGCAAGTGCGGGAATGATCAAAGAACATTATTTGTGATCAAAATGTGAGTTAGGTGTTATAAAACAACTGGTGGGTGCTTGTGTGCATGTGAAACTTGCTTACATGAGTAATCCCATTGATTTAAATGGGAGCATTCATGTGACGAAAACAAGTTCAACGTGAGAACGTTTAGAAGATGGTGACCTTAGAAACGAACAGTTGTCTTTGGATGTATTCAAAGGGTGGTTATTAAAACTTAAAGCTGAGAGTTGCTGTTTGAAGGCAGAAATGACTAGAAAGCCATTTGGGGAGCTCACCTGCCAAATAATAATGTGTTTTAATGACGCTGGATAACTCTGCCTCAACTTCCTCATACTCGTTTTTTTGGGGGGAGGATGGGGGAAGGGATGGGAAGGAGGGCGAGAGAGGGACGGTGACAGCAAGGCTGTTTGTTTTTCCCGAAAGTTGTTTGTGATTTCAGGTACTCATGGGAAATCTCTTGATCAGATTCACATCTGTTCCTGTCAAAGTGGGTGCTAAGATACCGGTCACCCAGCAACCATGTCCAAGAGGGAATTGGGCCGATAATAACTTCAAAAAGGAATGACAGATGCTAGATTAGGATGAAAGACAAAACGCATGAAAAATGAGCTTGTTAGAATAAAAAAATTGTTCAAGCACCTTCATGCAAATGAAATTAATGTTGAACATTTGCATGCAGTAATTTCTACTTTTTCTGTTGATTGAGAAGAAATAAAGATGGTACGTATAAAAGCATAAATGTAATGTTTTATTTTTTTTTTCCAATTAACATACAAAGCAGTATCTTTCTTCTAAAAATGAGATTAGCCACCTGGGTGCTTGGCTGTATCCCACATATGTCACAGCATTTTTGTAATGAGTATGCTTCTGCTGAAGGAACACCTTATCTATTTCTTTGTAGCAAAACAAACAAGGAAGCAACCTTATATTAATTTTAAAATACTTTAGGTTAGTGTGGTTGTATTTTTCTTTTAAGCTGTGGTTTTCAGAGCTGAATTATTTCCTGCTGTCCTTGAATTCAGTGGGTATAATGTGCATTAATAAAAGATCACATAAGATGAGTTCAGACCAAATGCTAAGGTTTCCTATTGACTGGTCAAACAATACATTTTTTTAAAACACGATGTCAGGGTAATGTGAAAAAGAAATAGTCACTTTTTCATGCCTCTGTATTAAGATAATTTAAATAATCTAACAGTTTTATTATTGAAATGTTCATATAACAATCAGAATTTGGAAAAGAATGATAAAATGTTCTGATTGAGAAAGGGCTCCATGTCTTGGTTTAGCAGTGTCTAATGTGGTCACGTACAGAAATTGATTTTCTTCAGAAATTAATTAATTTTTCATATCGCCCTAAGCTGCAGTTAAAAAGAGTGCATACTTGTCTGTTTTTTCCAGAAATATTGCCTAATCATATTAATACCATTGCCCCAAGGATGAAAAGATAATTGTACAAATGCATTTGGAAATATGTATCACTGAGTATTTATGATTAAATTATGCAAATGACCCAGCTCTCATCCTTTCCAGACCCAGATTGTCTAATTAGGATTGATATGCTGAATAGATGTTCCAGAATTTGAATACAAGCATGTCCAAAGAGCAGAAAATTGGAAACGACAAGGCTGAAATGCTAAGAAAAGTGTCTTTCCCTTTTATACTTTACTAATGTGGTGTTAGCAGTTGCAGTTTTTCCTTTGGCTATATTGTGTGACTCATGCGTCCTACAAGAAATAAGTCAGGAAATTAAAATCAACTTTCATAAATAGCATTACTTTGCTCCGGACTTATTTTTCTTTAAAAGTCCATGAGTTGTTCCTTTTCCCTTTAAAGCTTTGTAACCTTCATGTTAAAATAATGATGTATTCCACATAAATTACTTCTTAATTTGGAGCACTGTTGTTCGTAGCTTGTCTCCAGCTGCCAGCTGCCAGTGCTAGATACTTAGCTTGTCAGCTTCTCATATATTCAGATTTACACACCTAACATGTTTAAGTTTGGTGGGGTTTTGGGGGAGTTCTTATTTATTTGAATTCACAATTCCTTAATGCAACAACTTTTTTTTTTTTTTTTTTTAGAAGAGAACTGATGTCTCATTAAACTTGTTTATAGGCTTTCTGAGTTGGAATAATACCTATCAGCAAGTCTGCAGCATTTAAATCCTTCTTCAGTTGGCTGTTTGTTCATTTACTGCTCTTGGGAAGCTGGGAGAAGAGCCCTGGTGAGGAGCAAGGAGTAGTGAACTGTCAGTACTTCAGCCATTGTTAGCAGTGGGAGTCGCTCCCTCTGAACTCTGTTGGCTCCTGCTTCCCATCTGCGGGATGATGGATTGCTATGTTTAATACATTTCAGCTTTTGTCTGTCATAGTGCGGATAGACAGCGCTATCAATGATTTCAGCAGTGATTAGAGTGCTGGTTGTACCCATTGCTATTGGGCAGGAACCTCCCAGGAATGTTTGATGTAGGAACTCGCTGGCACTCTTGCCATGCAAATGAGTCTCTCAGCTAACTTGAGGTGCTTTTAAACACCTACAAAAGACTGCCGGGAATTACTAAATCCACACAGCAACTTCCCCTCCTCCCCCCTCCCCCCCAAACTCAGACACCCCTGTGAATGCGTTGGTACCAGATGTAAATGCTCATCCCAAGCTTGGAAAGAAATGCCTTGTGCTTTTAATAGTCTGGAAATGGGAGCAGGGATGCGGGGATGCATTCCAGGGGGTGTGATGTCAATGATGCTCAGCCCATCTGTACTTAAGTGTTTTGCTGCTGGTGATAGGGTAAGAGAGCAAGGGTTCCGTTGAAGCAATAAGATACGACGTGACATGTGTCGAATGAGGATTTGCTAAGCCGTGGGTGCTTTGTGATTCACAAGTCCACGGGCTGAATGATTCCAGCCACCAGAGAAGTCGCTGTACACCAGCACAACATATGCCTGGAGTATCTTCTAGTAATTATAAAATGGTGCAGTGGACATACAAATTGGAAACAAAAAGATAATTGTGTTCTAGGCATCATTTTAGAGAAGCAGATATAGTAATTTTCCACTCTTGGAAGAAATTGTTATTCAAAATCTTAACTGTGAAACAATATTGTATTAGAAGCAAATAGATAATGATGCTTGTTAAAGCATATAATACTGGCTTTAAAAGATGCTTGACCCAGTTTTCTTGATTTGGACCATTGCCCACCATGACAGGCCAGACAGAGGATAACTTTCTCTTCATTTTGAACTGTGGGAGAAAGGGAAGTTAAATCAAAAGATACTAATCATCCTTGATTTAGCTTTCTTAGTAGAAATTTTAATTTACAGAACCAGAAGAATGAGTAACTACTAAAAACTAGCAATAACAGAAGTGGAGAAATTGCCAGGCTTAAATGTGTTTTCTTTACCGCTACTTCACTGCGTATTCACTTGACTGTGGCATTGTTTGCTTTTTAAAAAATTCTGCACCTTCAGTTATACCAACATTCAACTTCCATGGCTCTGCTTGCAGGCAACGGTTTGTAATTTCGCTGTTATGCTTGCTGGAAGTCTAAGCTCCACAGCACAGTTGTGGGATGCCATTTTTATTCCTTTTTAAGACGATCCAGGCAGTGGCAATGCTCATAGAGAGGAGTGTTCATGCTAATTAAAAGCTAGAGTTTACCTTTAAAAAAAAAAAAAAAAAAAAAATAAAAATACTGGCAGTTTGCCCAGGAGAAAATTCTGTCTTCAGTCACCATTTTTAATCTACTTGGCTATTTGGAGTTATCTTCACTTTAAGAGTTGCCTGGTTTTAAAAGTTGCCTGGATGTTGAAGTAGTTTCTTTGACATCATTCCTAAGTGCTCACTTGCCATGTATGATGATCAGAGGATCTGAGGGCTTTGTGGAAAGGAGTATCAGTAATAAGGAGGGCATAATCTTGACATTTACAGCTGTTGGCTTTTCTCAATTTAGCCTCCCTTCGTTAGCAGTGGCTGTGTGGCATGAAACAAGAAAACTTGAGGCATACCTTACAAATCTAAGAGAAAAGGAAAAAAAAAAAAGGTACATAAACAGGGTTAAACATAAGCAAGTTTAACATGTTAAACCTTTTCCTGATTTTTTTTTTTCCCTTTAAAATAAATGGCATTTGGCTAGAGATAGCAAAAGGGATTGTTCTTCTGCAGAGATCAATAGCTGGAGCATTCATACATGCACAGAATAACAGCAACTTGGAAGTTAATGAAAAGCAAGTACGAAATAAATCCATGTATTAGTAGGTGATGTGTTAGTAGATGTATCACATAAATATGGTAGGTAAAGGAATCAGATAAACTGTTCCTTAATCAGATAAAAGATCTCCAGTGTTGATATTCTTTCTGTAGAAGTAAGGCTGTGATTTACAGCCCTTTTTTGACAGCAGGGCTGGTTTAGATAATTTTGTCTCTCTCCTGTTTCCTCCAGGCACTGTGTTGGCATTCTTGTACAGCTATGCCTGTACAACTGTGTGTGACCATTTTCTGTACAGGATCAGGTCTAGGTTAAAAATGCTTTCTGCTTATACCCCCCCTTCCCTCCCCCCCGTGCTTCCTTTTTCACTATTATATTTATTACCCTCATCTGTTTTGGGAAAACATTTCATCAGCAGTTGTGCTGTCACATGTGAATAGGCAACAGGGACAGAAGTGAATGATGGTGGTGGGAGAGGGGGAAACTGTGCCTTCAATGTTAGGTATTGTCATCCTGCGTGCCATGAAATTGTCCTGCATCCTAACTACAGTATTCTGAGCCTAGTCTGGGAAATGAACTGTGGATTGATTACACAGGGGTTTTAACATTGCATTTATAAGGAGGAAACAGGGGAGGGATCAGCACTAATGAAGGGAGAAGTAAAATCTTTGGAAGAAAAATGTATGAATCCAGTGAAAGTCACAATCCTCTTTCTTGGAAATCTACTCTACTGAATCTTGGCAATGGGGCCTGCTGTCTATAGCAAAACAAATGCAGTCGGTTACTGAGGTACAGAGTGATTTCGGCCTTTGGATGCCCCCCCAGCCATGTTCTGGTGGCAGAGAAAGATGAGACTGGACATGCACCATCTTCCATGCCACACGTATCTCAGCTTGTTCAGGGAGAGGAAACCCACTTGTTACAGAGCATCCTCTGCTCTGTGGGAGGTACTGCGCAGTGGGAACCCTGGAACTTAGGTCGAGCTGAAGTCTGTTGGTGGAACGTGGAGCGAAAGCCCTAAATTATTCTGCGTTTTTTTGAGAGGCCTTTCATCACTCATCCCTCCTGCCGCCTTTGGGACATTTTTGTCCCCTGGTAATGTCATATACATTAATAAAGAAAGCATCTCCTATAGCTATGCATGCATGACAGCATCACTTACAGCATCACTTACACCTCTGGGTTCTGATAAAGTATAAAATTACCAACTGCTGTTTTATTGTGAGCACCTAGTTCACAGTAGTCCTGCCAAATGTTAGAGAAAAGCTATGCTCCAATAACCTGCACAATTTTCACAAGCTATGAATTATACTAGTTTGTACTTCTTTAGGAACACTCTTACTCTAGTATTATTATTACTTAGAACAGAAAACCTATGTTAAACAGCAGTTGATTTCTTCAGCAGCTTTTTGCAGACCTAATGAAAATACATCCGAAGCTAAAAGAACCTTGTCTACACAAAAACAGTGGGAAACTCAAAATTTCCCTGGGTAGGCATGGTTTTAGCAAAACTTCACTCTGTTCAGAATGGCCTGACTTCACTGTAAAGTGGGTTCCACGGTGCTAATCCTCTTGGAATGCAGCAATTATCACCTACCATATAGGTGTTAAGTGCTGAATTTCAAAGGGATTATCACTTTCCTCCTTCAGTGGCTAAACTAGAAAAGTTGTTAGTACTTCTAAAGGGGAGGAAAGAGGGAAAAAAGAAAGAAATCTCTCTTGTTTTCTTTCTGTGGTTGTCTTGAGTCTGGCAAAAAGAAGAGCAAGCTGTGTTTAGCTACAGCTAGTTACTTCGGGTTTGATCTTTAGGAATTCTAAAGGCATTTATTTCCCACCCTCATGAAGTACCCTTCTTTTCTGGAAAGAGGTAAATATGAAAGCCATTCAGAATAAAAAACTTGAAAGTTATGTAGGTGGACAAAATTAAATAGAAAACCAAAGTTCCGTATATCCTTAGAGTGTGTTTTCATCATCTGGAGACTTTTGTCAAGCTAAGTATGTAGCAGTACTTCAGATCTTCATCACTTTGTGGAAGTTAGTATCTTTTCAGTCTAAAAACATAATTGATGGTTTCATTGATGTTGCAGACAGAGCATTGGAAATTGTCCTGTTTTGGTGCATATTCTCTTTCCATGTACCTTTTTCTTTAACTGACATAGCAACTTTAACCTTCTAACCTTCTAACCTTCTTTAACCTTCCACTAGCACTGTCTACAATATTGATGTTCCTGATTTCACATGGTTGTTGGATAAGGTGGGATTAGTGTCCCTGAACACCCCCTTTTTATATCCATGGCTAAGAATCTCTCACATACAAATACATAAGGGTCAACAACCAAGTCTCCAAGGGTTGCTTTGTGAGTTTGCTGATGTGAATTGAATGGCGAGTGGTAGTTAGGGAGAGGGCATTCACAACTGGAGAAGGCTTTAAGATGTTCTAAGAGATAGAGGTAGTTAATAATAGGCAGGAGAGGGCTGCCTTACGGAGAAATCTTACTCGTGAGGCTGCAAAATAACCAAAAGGATTTTTTAGAGCAGAAGACAGCATTTGGAATTGTGTTGTTGATGCTGAATAGGAAGTTTCATGGAGAGGGTATGTAGAATATCAGGTTGTAAGATTGGCTCCTAGCCTGTTATTTTTATTTTCACTCTCACTGTTATTGGCATGAAGAATGATAATTTCTGTCAGAAGTGTTTGGTCTAGAGCCGGCTTTCTCAGAGGTAAGAATTTAAAGTTTTAGTGCATGGGAAATGGGTTAAAAATTGTCGCAGTTTCTTCACAGTCAAATCATGGAAGTTCATGAATTACAGAATTAAGCTGTAACAGTGTTCAGATAGCATTTTCCAGGCATTGCACTGGAACATTTCAATAAATGATGAAAATTTTCTTCTATTAAATAAAATACTTTAGGTACTATTCATAGTGCTTAAAATACAAGATAGTATATCTTGATGATGGTAGGGTTAGTTCCTATTGTAAGAATTTGTGAGATACATGCAATCCATTTCATTAAAAGAACATATTAAAAATTACAGTTCAGTTCTAAAGCTAACAATAGTTACCTGGGAATAACAATCTCCTCCTTAAATGTAAAACAAATTGGCAGAAGAACATATTCTTAGGAAGTTGTAAAAATGAGTATTCTTAATTTTTAATGAATTTCTGAAATATTAATTCGTTTAGTCCATTTTTGATGGCAGTAATGGTTTGTAGACTTTATGGGGTATTTTGAACTGTAAGGGACTTAACTGCTTGACTTTCTGTATCAAGATGATAGATAGTGTATACCACCAAATCTTTCCACAGTGAAGAAAAGGTACTTTGTATTGTTGGAAGTGATGTTCATTCAGGTCTTTTGTGCATGCAAAGAAGGTTCAATATGGGCTCAATGCTGAGAGTCATCATAAGACACAGATACTTTTTTTCAGGAAGCAATCGTAGGGTGTCCGAGTATTTGGTTTGGGAATTCTGGCATTTTCCCTAATCTGATTTCATAACAATTTGCATGCATTGTATATGGAATTTCATGCTGTAGAAATAACTTTACAACTTCTGACTGGAAAAAATGGACCTTTTTAAAGTAACACAATTCTGCTGTTTGTTTTGCTTCCTCTTCAGTGTAATGATCCCATTACCAAAGAACTACAGCTCCTCCTTTGTCAGCAGGATTTATGATAATGTCTTGCAGTTTTTGTAAATTATGTAACACACACTGTTCCTCCTTTGTTGTGTAGTGAAATTTAGTGGGGTGTTTTAATTGTTTGATTGATTTTTTTTTTTTTCATTTGGCATTTTTCTACACTGAAACCTAGTGTCTGAGATTTACTAGGAGGAGCAATCAAGAAAGGTGTCTTTTGTCTGAATTTCTGAAGATGTCAGGAGGTTTAGGAATGTTTGTGCTAAGTCTTTTGTTTTGCAAAGTCTAGAATTGGGTGCTCACTGCTGTATGAAAGGTGTTGAGCTTTGCTCTATCTTTCAAAGTCATTAGCATGTTTCTTAACAGGAACAAATGCTAGTCTTTCACATAGTAGTGAATATTCAGCAGCTTTTAGTGGTTCATATATATTGTCCTTGAAATAGTGATAATGCTTTAAACACTCTGCTACATAGGACACCTAGAATATAGATTGCTTTGATCATTATGATGCAGGGAATTTGGAGGCAATAGCAAGATGCCCATAGACTTAACCTAGACCGGATATTGCCCTTCTGCCTGAAGCACAGTTTCCTTATGAAGATGCCAATACCCATTTGCTAAAGAACTGACATTACTTGTTGCACAGTGATAATCTGGAATGTAAAAGAGTTAACAGATAGAATCTTTTACCTTCGTTCTCTACCTTAATTTTCAATGAAAGTGTTAAAGTTCATTTTTCATAACTCTTTGGGGTAGACAGGAGGGACTCATCAAAAATGGCTTAACCATTCTGGTTCAGTTTCGTAAAGGGACTTGAAAAACAGGCAAATGCAAATTTGAGGTTTTTGCAATATTTTATAGACTTTTTTTCTTACATCATTTTGGTTACTTAGGCTTACCGAATATGACTCTTGTTCAAATGCTGATGCTGGGATAGTGTTTTTGAAGAATATGCCTGTAATTCTCTAGTTGCTGTGTATAGACTTAAGTGGGATTTCATGGATGTGACTGAGCAGCCCAGGTCTTCATTTTCTAGCTTTCCTTTTCTGATAGGTCATTAAAACACTACTGAGCAACTAACTGCTCCTCAGAAGCTTTCAAAGAGAAGCTGGTTTTATGTTAGTTTAAACACATTCTGTATTTAAAATGATCAAGGCTGCTGTCAGGATAATTGGTCACTGAAATTATTAATTCTGTTAATAAAAAGTACAAATATATATACTTGTCATAGTTTAAGTTTGTTGGCATAATATATTTTTTTACTGCCTTGCCCTTCACAGAGCTATGTTTCTCTTTGAATACTTTCAGTTTGTTTACTAATTTAGCTTGTGGCTGCAAGCAAGGCCTCAGATGAAAACATGGACATCTGGCCTTTGAATTCCAAGTTGAGCAACACAAGAATACCTGTTGAGCTGCTATAATATATATTTAATTATAAAAGCTGTTTGGTTGTTTATTTTATTTTTTGTTGGTTTGTTTTGTTAAATTATACTGCTGGGGAACCCTGTAAACTCTATGTGTGTAGGGATAGAGGGGGAGAAATTTAAGTCAAGAAAGTTATTGTCATTATCTTTCACCATTGCTGTTATTATTGTGATTATTATTTTATTAGCACTATTCTAAGATGATGGTACATGTTTGAAAGAGTGACTTCTATAAGGCATTGATTGACTAAATAGTGAAGAGTAAATTTCCTTTACCCCTATTTCTCCCCAAGATGTTCTGTTTATCTAGGGTTTTTTTAATGTATTGGGCTTTGAAGTAATTCAGAGGGTCGTGGGGACAGGCGTATTCATGAGATTTATCAGATCTCTACATAAATGGAGATAAAACGAGATAAAAGTAGTTTTTGCACTTGTTTCTGGCACAACTAGTGAGCTCAGACATATGTAGCAACCTGAAATGGATGAACTGCGTGGGCATGAATGATAGAAATAAAAATGATGTAGTTGAGGTATTTGGATTAAGCTTTTCAGACATCGTGTTCCTGTCATAGTAGATGCATGGGCTATCAATATGGGCAGCTTCTGAGGCTCAAGTATGTTTTAGTGCATGTGAAGGTTGAAGTTTCCTTATTAACCATTTTGTAGTGAACTAATATTCTCAAAGTCGTAGGTTAAAATCGGTTTTGTTTTTCTTATTCGAGATGGCAGTCTGTCAGAACTGAAAGCTGTAAGAGTCATAGTTATTTCAGATTCTAATTTAAATAATGTTTTTTTACTGTATTTGTAGCCATTGTTGAAAATGATAAAAATATAATTAAATCTGTGCTATTTAGTTAATACTTTTGCAGCTTCGTGATTGTTCTTGGAAATCTAAATAATATTTTGATTGTTGTTTTTTTTCACCATTGCAGATCTGTGCTCATGTACCTTCTCATGAAACAACTCTCAATCAAAAGCTTCTTTTTATTTTTGAGCATAATTATGTTGTATTTTAGTTACTGCTCTGGAAACGTCTCATCTTTGCAAACTGGTTTCCAGAAGAATAGATTCATGTCTAAATGAGCGGGTATTCGAGGCTTCTACTAGTTTCAAAGAGTTTTATTACAGTTGCATCTCTTGTAGCTATTTTTTTGTAAGACTTTGAAATGCATTATCAAGCACCATTCTCTGCTATCCTTTAAGCCATTTGAACTGGAATATGTGGTTTAGATCAGCCCTGATGAATTTCCTTAGATCAGTGTGTGTTCCTGTAAATCTTAAAATATTCCACACTGTGTGTTTTATGGTTCTGCTGCCATTTTTTCTCAAGATGATCAGAACAGAAATAATTGCTTCCACCCATTCTTAAAGATGTTGGAGTTCAATTATGAAAGCAGTTCAAAAGGGAATATATGTATGCAGACATGCAGTCATTCGTAGCAAAATATTCTCCTTAAAAGTTTGGCAAGAAGTTCCAAATATTTTCCTGCATCTTGATTTAGGTAATTGCAAATGCAAAATAAAATAGGATCATTATTTTTGCTAGCGAAAAAATAGTTTTTGCTAATAAGGTTCTGAACTATCAAAGGCTTTTAATTGGTAATTCATAGGGCATCTAGTGTACTTAAGGCTACTTAAAGCCTTTTCCAACATTATGGCACCACACTAAAATTACTGGAACTCTTCCTTTATCCACACTGGATTAGTTAGGGCTAGTTCCTAGGGCATGTAGGCAAGTCACTGTAATGTAGGAGGTGCACAAAGATACATACTGTTTTGTGCTATTCTTTATGCTGTATCACTTTCCAAATATTTCCATGAGCTGTTTCCACATATCAAACCCCATTAGTTCACTTTTCTCATTTTGTTTCTATATATGCATCTCATCATAGATAACAACATGTCAGCATGACTCTTCTTCACTAACTTTCTGAAGCTAGCTTGGGTCTCTTGCTCAGGGAATTTGCTAATTAGAGCTGTTTCTATGGAGGTAGGTTGCCTCTTAAGAAACTGGTGGAATGACTTTAAAGATGAAATTGCAAACAGGGCACTGGATGTTCTGCATTCATGAAGAGCATTGAGAACTCACTATTACTTGCGAGTGAACAAGCAAAGTCAGGAAAGAAAGGTTGAGGCATCTTATACCTGTAATGCCAGGAAAAGAGAAAAAAAAAATGGCATGTGTATTACAGGTTTTGGATTTTTGCTTTAGGTTAAATAATAATTTGAGGTTAAATATGTCAAGAATAATCAAGTTTTCTCAAATTTAAAGTAATAGGAATTCTTCACTTCTCACTCTTAAATTTGTTTAGTGTCTACCTTCTGTTATGTGTTTTGGTTTTTGTTTGTTTTGTTTTGGTTTTTTTTTTTCCTTCTACGTATGCTTATTACATGCTTATCAACTGCTTACATTACTGAAATTTTGTTTCCTGGGTAGGTACTTTCAGATCTTCACTACTTCTCTTTGATAAGTTAAATAGCTTGAGCTCATTAAATCTTTCACTGCCTTTCCCCCCCCCCCCCCCCCCCTTTGCAGTCCTTTTTTCTTTCAGATGCTCATCGTGAGTAACATGTATTTTGCTCTTGTTTACACTTGCACAGCCTAATTGCTTTTGGTAAATGGTGATCTTGTGTGGTGGGACTGTATAGATGTAAAGCATAAAAATTTTGGTGGGGCAAAGAGAACTCCGTTGATAACACCACCGTTGCTGCAGGAGCAGGGGTGGTGGGACTTCTGCAGAATGAGTGAAGTTAGTTTTGCTGGCTTAACAGCAGTAAAGAGTGGCAAAAACTGAACTCTAAAGTGAGCAAACATTTGCCTTAATACTCCCCAAAAGCAGGTCTGCTTGGTAAGAAGATGATATTCTTCCAAGTTATTTCTTGGAATGAAACTGTTGTTTAAGAGTCGGTATTTCTTGAGGCAGGGTGCTTTTAAGATGGTGTGTACTATGTGAAGGGACTTTGTGGATTTCTATTCTTAGGAAAAGTCTGGATTCAGTGACATGAGTAATTACAAGAATGGCACTTTTAATGAAAATCTATTTCAAGAGTATTTTGAGTGGTTCCTGTTTCCAGAGTAAAAAAGGAAGTGATTTGAGATAGGGACGTTAAGTGCAGACAATACCAGGCGTTCCAGGTCTGATCCTTTAACTATAGTACACTCATGCTCTAAGGTACAATTTCTTGTGACTTTTCAGGATCAAACAGCATTGAAGCACTAGTGTTCAAAAGGAAAAAAAAGGGTGGGGGGTGGGGAATAGAGGGAAGGAGCTTTTAATCTTTAGCCTGCTAGCAAGTAGGTCTATTAAGTGTTAAACAGTGTGAGAGAAAACATAAGATTAAGGACTATTGACTACAGTTAGAGTAATCCAACAGTTAATTGAGATTGTTGAATCAAGCTCAAGGAATAGTCCAGTAATAGAATATTTTCTGAAATTAATAGGAAAAAGGTATGAAAATGTCTGACCGATACATGACATTCTTGAATGACAAACCAGATACAGGCTGTAAACAAATTGCAGGAAAGAGCAGACATAGGCTAAGCAAAATGTTTATGTCATTCTGACATGTTTATGAGGACACAGTTAAAAGACATCAAGATTCTATTTGTTAGTATTTTATAATGGATTATAGAATTAGAATTTCTTATTAAATTTGTGTTCTGTTTATATAACTTCTTACTGGTATTTGTTATATTTTGAGATGTTGGCTTTTATTAAGGATGGTGAAGGTTCTTATGGCACTTGTGAGCTGTAGGAACAGGAAAAGGCTTCTAGCAGTATAACATTAAGATTTGCATCTCTGAATTTTGGTCCTTTAGTGCTGTCATTGGAGAGGGACTGTTCATTCAGTGGTATGTAGAGTCTGACCTGAGTAATTGCTACCATGAAGGTGACAGTTTTCAAATGGAGAGCTTAGGTTTTGTGTAGGTCCTACCTGGTGAGCAGGAAATCATCTCTTTCATTCCATGCTCTTTGTGGAATATAAAGCTGGATTGTTCACTTATTCTGGAATAAGTAAACTCAATTTGCTTAATATTTGCTCATCAATACCTTGAGTTGCAGTACTGTTTTGCTTTCCAATAGCATATCTGGCGATGAATAGCAGCAAATCTTGTAGTGTTCTCAGAACTAGTCTTCTCAGTCCAGGTGGCTGTTTCAGCTCCTGTAGTACAGGTCTTACCCACAACAAAACATAATTGTTACCGATTCAATTAGTGAGTGTCCCAGCAGAGTTAATAGTTATTAGAAGAAGTTGTGTGCTTTGGAGGAATGCTGTGCTGAGGTTCTCGGTGGGGTTTATGGAAGAGCTGTAGTTCAGCTTCAGGCTTGAGATGGGCCAATTTATTTGAATAAAAGCAATCAGAATCTGAGGGCCATAAAAAAGGGGTTACAGATTGTGCTGCATTTTTCCTACAAGTGAAAGCTTTGTGTTGACGGCAAGATTCTTAAAATCTATGGTTTTGGGTAAAAAACAAACCAAACTTCAAACTTCTTTGGCCTAGCTTTATATCTTTACATGCAGTTTCCAAAAAAAAAAAAGGGGGGGGGAGAAAGAATTTTTGTGTTTTGAGGGATTTTTTTTTTAAACTCTGAAGTTAGGGTCTTGTAAGTACTTGAAGAGCCAGTCCCCTAAAGATGATAATGGGAGAAGCAAACTAGATGCAGGACAAGTCTGCTTCATCAGTCCACAAAGACATGAAAGTTTGTGGTCCTTTTGAAACTTAGTGTTTTGTATTTTGTGCTTATGGCATCACAAGAAGAATGTGCATTGGGGGCACAGGAATCATGGAGCAAGAATTAGTGATAGCACTCAGGAAAACATTAGCCACTATTAGGGTATGTTTTCATAGCAGAAGGCAAGTGTGACTGTAGCAGTTGCCAGTGTGTGTGACAGGAGCAGTGAAGACCTGGCAGTGTGGTCTAGCAGCTAGAGTATTGTCCCTTTAAAAGCCTGTACCAAGCATTACAGTTGCCAGTTCCTGATGAAGGCAGTGCAGCAGTGTCTTCACTAATATTCTCACCTATGCAAGCTAAATTAAAAGTGAGATGAATGCTCTGATATAACCACATTTTCATTTTATGTAGATCAAGACAGGCTGCAACAGATTTCTGCTAGACAAGGTTAAGAACTCTGCGCTGTCCCTGAATAACCGTGTTCTAATTAAACAGGAGTATGGTAAGCAGGTTGTTTCCCTGCTCAGACCAGCTGAAAAATAATCCTTTTTTTCCCTAATTTTTCTTTTTTTTTTTCTTTTTTTTTTCTCCTTTCCCTTTTTATAAGGACCAGTACCCAGTCGGAGTGGTCATCCAAAGTGTCTCACTACGTGGCACAAATTGTAGTGCCAGTGTGGAGGAAGGGGTGGCAGTGCAAGACTTGGGAGCCGGAGGAAGACAACACTGTAAATTGGTGGCGTCAGTGGGCAAGCACTTAAGCTGCCACAGAAGCACATACTTAGTTTTGAACAGTTTTAGGTATCTATATTTCAGTTATGGTTTGGGTCATTTTTTTAAAGAAAAAAAAGAAAAAAAAGAAAAAAAGAGTTAGTAGAATACCAATCCTGAACGTAGTCTTTTAGATCTAATGAATGCATAGCAACTTTGGCTATCCAGATTCAGAAATGAAAATGTAATTGGTAATAAGTCTTTGGCATGGGAATATACTAGTTGGTGAAAATGAACTAAGCTAGGCTTGTAAGGCTCCACTTCCAAGAAGACTAACTAATACTGACCACTTCGCATTTGAATAATGGCAGTGCTTCAACTTAACTCTAATCATCATGTTGAGGTGTGATAGGTTCATGTGATGAAGCAAACTGCTTCAAGACATGTGAAACATATTAAAAGTCCTTCCAGAATGTAGGAGGTTTTGAGACTACCAAATATGAGGCATGTCAGAAGTTGGTATCTCCAAAAGCACTCTAATTTTGTATCTCACATTTGACACAATCTTTGATTTTTCCAGCAATCGTTGGGTTTCCCTTATAGAGAATCAAGTCAGGAGAAGACACTGATCATGACCAGTATTTCTTAGAATATTTCTTTACTCCTTAAGCTGTTACTAGCTGTTGAATGAAGCTATTAGTAGAAGATAGCTGCCCATCCAATGCATGCCCTTAACTGTTCACCATTACTGGGTTGGAGTAACAGCTGGGAGGCCAACCCAAGCTGTGTACTCACAAGTGAAAGATGATGCTGATGCTTGAGTGGCTGAGAAAATCTCTGAGCCATGTGTTTCATCAGGTTTATGAATCCTGTAGTCTTTGTGTATAGCAGCCCCCAGCCTCCTGGAATTGCAAGACCTCGTCAATGATGCCAGCATGTGCTAATGGCCTGGGCAGAAGCAGGAGACTCTTGGTGTCCTGTGTCAACTCTTTTGGATTCAACAGGACCACTAGTCTCTGGAGCTTTCAAAACTTCTGCACTGTACTCTCTCAACACATAATTTTCCCCTTTTTTGCCAATTATTTTCTGACAACCATTTATCCATCCAAAACTATAGTGGTGGTTTTTTTTGTTGGTTTTTTTTTTTTTTTGATAAAGAATTTTTAGATGTGAATTAGGACAGTGGCTCCCTGTTAACTGTTCATGTAGCAGCTATTTAGGAGGTTCCTTTCCCTATTCCTGCCAATGGCTCTGTTCTGTGAGTTGCATTGATTCAGTCCTTTCTTTAGCTGTCTAAATTGGTTCAGTGAAATAACTGTAAAAAAGAAAAACTAACAGCAATGAAAAAAACAAATTCAAAACCAAAACAACAGTTCTTAGACTTCTAGAGGTTTCATTTTTTTCCCTTTCATTTCGTGCATTTTGGAACACAGCCAGCCAAACAGCTGAGCTAGCATGATTTATAGCAAGGGACAAGAACCTTTAGATGAGTGAAAACTGGAGGTGAAGGGAAGGAATGATGGGGAAATATATGGAAAAACTCTTACAGTTGATCTGTTGCTGACAGAGTAATGACATGTAACAACAGCTTAAATGTCTAAAATATCACAGAAGGTGTGCAGAACAAATTTTTATGATGTGCTTTCTTATTCTTCACCTTCAGAGTAATAACAAATTTGTGGTTACTATCACATTGATGTTTATCATTATGGGCTGGCTGTCATCAGGTGGAGACAGTGCGAAAATCTTAACAGCTCCTAATATTTTAAACCTTTGTGATAATGACAGAGAAAGCATTAAATGTGCTGTAGCCAAAGAATATAATATTTTATGGAAAAGCTTATGGAGTCTCTTTTTCTTCACTTCTTTTAACTATTGAAAGATATGTTCACCATCATTCATTTTAAAAATGTGGGTATATTTGTCCAAATAAAAAGGTTAGTTTAGAAGCACAGGTAAATAAAAATTTATGACTAAGGTTATTACATGATACAGTAGAAATCCAGGGTTAAGTATCTGAAGGAATAATGTTTTTTAGGTTGACAAGGGAAGATCTTCCAGTCAGTGGGTTCATGCCAACAAGGTAAAAGACTTGCACATGGAGAAGTAGCTTTCAAGTAAGCTAACATCTCTTTTTAATGCATTAGCTACTCCAGATTAACTTGCTGTTTGGAGTTGTAGGACATGATTCAATTGCATAAACACAGGCATCTAGATGCATTTGAAAGGCCCTAGGGTATCTTCTCTGTTTAACGGCTGCCATTTAGAGGAGTGCAAGTCTTTCTCAGGTCCTTTGTCAAGTCTGCATGTATTAGACACTGCAGGGCATCACAGATGGCACTAGGCTCCCATATTCAGACAGCCGATCAAGCTCATAGGGAAGAATTGAACTCTGGATTCAGACACCTACATTTAGTCAATGTCAGATTAGTCAAGACAGTCAAAGGAAGACTCATTATTCTAGAGTAGACACCTACATTGCTCCACTGAATAGCTTTCTAGACTTCTTTGACTTCATGGACTAGATCTCCTTCAACAACAACAGAAGCATAGACAACAGCTTTCTAGATACATACAGTAGACATGAGGCAGCTTAATACATTTTTAAGGCAGCATGGCTGATGGTGAGTGTCAGTCCTTTAGCCTCAGATATGTAATTTTTTTTTTTTTTTAAATTGGAGCTGCACCCCCTTTATAGTCACAATAGAGAGGGATGGACGCCTCCAGAAAAGCCATTAATCTGTTCTTAAAGGATGGTAAGATAGACAAGATTAATTGCTTTCTAGAGGTGCCAGGTTTTATTCCTTTGACTGTTTAAAGAGTCTCACTTGTTCAGATTTAGGTACTACTAGATGCCTTAAGTTAGGGGCAAATAATCTTACCTTAATTTGGTCCCAGTGTAATTGCCTGAATATGTACATCTAGTGCCACTTGAGGTGTTCTGAGCATCCAGCGACACCTTTAAGGGGTGGCAGATATCACAAGTGACTTTCGGGAGGTTTTCTTAGGAGTCATGATGGTATCCCATGGGGACTAATGTAACTTTACAGTTCAGGCAACTGAATCCTACCTTACATGTCTGTACACAGATTTTGTGCAAAATATGAAATGCGCTGAAAAGGCATACTCTTTTTCCAATAACTTTGCTGGACAGGCATGCCACTTCTGTTTTCTTCTGACCTGAAGTATAATTGTGTCTATCTTGCCTCTTCAGTTGAAATGCTTTTAAGGCGTTGCAGTGTATAAAGATCATTTCTCCATCACTGAAATTACTGGACATAAGTACAGTGAAATGCAGCGTCTACATAACAGCATGCAGCCACATTCTGAGGTCTAAGGAATAATACATACAGGATTTGTTTATTTATTTTTTAATCCAGAACACACTGGGTGGGAAATTTTGGATGAGCACAATATAATTTTCCAATTAATGTTGGGCCAGACTGTTGAGACACATTCAGGGTTTAGTGACAAGTGGTTTAATACAAAAGTATGCACTTGCAGTGTAATTTGTGACAGTAATTAATGCAACAGGTATTTTTTTTTTCTCAAAAAAGTATATATAATATGTTGTTGTATTGTTGTTACTGTTTTGCATAGGAAAGAGCAAGCAGAGGTTTTTTTTGTTTGCTTTGTTTTCCTTTTTAGTAAATTTAAATTAACAGCAAATAGGATGAAGAGTGCTTAAGAGAAATTATTCCTGGCTTTCCTGTTTTGTTATTTGATTGTCCTTCTAAATTGAGATTCGTTGATGGCTATTCAGGACTGCAGATTGGGAAAACTTTTTGTAGTTTGTGGACTGAATGGATAATCACTCTGCCCCACCTCCTGATTCACTGGATCGTAAAGGCTCTAAAGGGCCCTGGTTAGAAAGACTTAATAAGTGAATGGTTCAATATATAAATTTCTTTATATTAGCAGCTTCTAGTGACTTTTGATGTTGTAATCCTAGGAGTATGTGCTTTGTTTCCAATTGTGTTTTCTGCATCTGTCAAGATATTTTACTTCCTAACCCTTCTTTTATCCAGCAACCCTTGCTGGTTCAGCATCTGTTTTCAGTGTTCACTAGTGAAACTGCCTCGTTACCAAAAAGAGTAATACTTTGGAACATGCAGTAAGTATGTATTACTTAGAAGAGACTGAAGGAATGATTGAGAAATGCATGGACTGACAAACTAACTTTATCCTAAGGGACTTTTCTCAATTTTAATTGATTTTTCTTTTTTCCCCGAGATTTTGTTCATCTTATTAAGCAAGTCCTTAGAGGAGTCAAACAGTAGGTTACCTCCTTGAGAGCAAAGGACAACCTGACTTATTTGCTACATTTGTCAATTTGTCCTTATCTTCATGAAGTGAAATACTTTTTTTTTTTTAATCCTTCTGAAACAGCTTACAGTGATGAATAAAACAATAAAGAATAGCTGGTGTTAACTCCAGCCTGAGCCTCTTTAATTTTTAAATATCAAGTGCAATATTGTGAAGACTGCATATAATTTCATTTTCCTAAACCAGATATTTGGCAGGTGAAGAAACTGTCAAGCACAACTGATTGAAATGCTATATTTTGTCTTTACTAGAATATTGAACAGTTAAATTATCAGTAAAAAAAATTTATATGTTTAGCTACAGTCTGTGATATGAAGAAAGTGGTTGAAGTTTTGTGCATAATTCAATTACCTGTTAAATTTACGCATAGCTTTCTAACATTGTTTTGAGTGATAGTTACCTGATTTCTCCTTCCACTGAAAACTCTTTTGAAATGCCACTAGCTTGGGTAGGGAAAGGTAGGACCCAACTGATACTTCGTGGATCAACCGAGCATTTGCTTTAAAAGAGAAATCTTGCAACATTCATTTCAATGAAAATTTTGCTATTAACGGATAAGTTCTAATTATGACCAAGTTGAAACTTTTGTTATACAGACACTCAGATGAAGGGGGAGGCTGCTTGCGTACCTTATCCATATACTATCAAGTAGGGAGTGCTGTACAGGGTGGGACCCAGGACAGTTGACTGAATTCCTGGCATAGCACGGGCAATTGAGAGGGAGATGGTGGCTATTATCATCATAAACTTTCATGTGAGATTATAGAAAGATGTCTTGCCCAGGGGTCATAACAAAGTCACTGTTTGGCTCTAATTAACTTATCTTTAATGGTTAATTTTTGAATGTGTAGATAAAATTGAGTAATTTTAGGAGAAGCATAAAATTATATATACTTTTAGGGCTGTTTGTTTTAAAAGTGCCATGGTTTAAAATGTGCGAGGAATAAGCACTATATCAAGTTAAGGGTTTTTTAAAATTATATTGCTAAAAATATTTGTTGATAGTAAAACTAGCAATACTTTCCATTAGAATGAGTGAAATAAGCGTGCCTTAGAGAGCTGTTTCCTTCACAGAGCAAATATGCTGAGAGTGTGGAGACTTCCAAAATATTTTCTCCAAGTACATTTATTTAATAAACAAGAAAATTGTATATTCATTCTAGTATTTGTGGAAATTCCCTTCTTTATGT
Source organism: Strigops habroptila (assembly GCF_004027225.2). Taxonomy (NCBI): domain Eukaryota; kingdom Metazoa; phylum Chordata; class Aves; order Psittaciformes; family Psittacidae; genus Strigops; species Strigops habroptila. Next base: position 82,689,206 of record NC_044278.2, read on the forward strand.
CTTTCTTGGTGCTCTGTTTGTATGGTATCTGTTTCTCTCTCACCTTTTTTTTTCTGCTTAAAAATGGCTTACAGACATTTCTCAAAACTTTCATTTATGTTCATCTATGGAATATTTTCGGTTTATTGAGGAATACTCCAGATATTTTGTTCCTGAAGTGGAAAAACATATGCGATAAGAAGATTGCAGCATGATACGTAGTCAGTAGTAGTTTGATAAGTTCAGAAGAAACAGTATTATTTCTGTAATTAGGAGGTCCACTTCATTATTCTCCTTTTTACTTGTCTTCTCTGGGTTAGGCATTAAACTAATGACAAATTCTTAGGATGGTCCTATTTCTGCCTAAACACCAAGCACAGAAATGCTTTCAACAGGAAAAAAAACCCAAACAACAACCCAAGAAGTGCGTGCAGAGATAATACATAGCCTGAAAAATACTTATGTGCTGACAGCTGTCCAACAGTGTTGTCACAGCAGGAAGACATCAGTTGAAGAAACAGATAGCGACCTCAAAAAAAAAAAGAAAAAAATACCCAGGGCAAAAAAAAAGTCTGGTCAGCAGTGTGGACAGGGTTTCACAAGATTATAAATCACCCCAGGGTCGCTGTGTTCCCACCATAAAGAGAGCATGGTCGTTTTATTGTAATCTAATAAGTGATGGGAGCAAAGGACAGCTCCAGTGTGTGTGTTTGGGAAAAAAAAAAAGAAAAATCTTGATGACAGTTTGGAAACTATATAGTTTCCCTTGCCATTGAAGTGCAGATTATGGGGGTTAAGGCCATTTTAGGATTGGATTACCTTTTTATAGCTGTATGTTATTCCCTTGTTCATGAATCAGAAAGTACTTAAATTAAACTGAACATTTGGGAGTAATACTAATAGGGAGTGTGGTAGTAGAAAATTAATCACTATTTAGTGTTAGATGGCTAGCCAAGTAAGTCTTTGTTTTCAAGGCTTTTTTCCCTGAGTGAAATACCTACCTTAATGAACTGAGAAGGATTTATATCTGGTGGTTCCTTTTATTTTTCAAAAAGTTAGTTTTTGTGGTGACTCATGTGCGAAAGCAAGTTGGTAGGAATCTATTTTTAATGTCAGATTTAATCAACTTATTCACACTTTCATTTTGGAGTTTATTCTATATTGGGTAAAATTAGCCAGAGGAAATTTTTGTTGTTCTTTGTCTGTCTTCTTACACATTTGATACATCTTAACATGATGGGTAGCAGCCTTGATGTGCACAAAGAGTCAGAAATGGGATTCCTTTTCTATGTTTCTGACTTTTTACATCTTAGTTCTCCAATTCTTTTCCTCCTATTTGGAGAACTCTTCTGGCATCATTTATTCTTTTTCTGCAGAATCTTCTCAGGTGCTTGAAGCCACCTTGCAAAGTGAGTGGCTCCAGAAGTGAAGAGGTAGGGAGCTGAGCAGCAGGGCAAGGGATGGCTAAAGAGGAAAATTGGTACAGAAGCCAGTAGAATGCTCCACACTTCTCTATGTTAGTGTTCACATGCCTACTTCCTTTCTCAGTGCACTGAAGCCATCAGCTAGTGACCTGTTTTGGTGCCTACTGCTCAGATGCTATCCAACCCTCACTGGCTGAGTAGGCATCTTCTGTTCTGCCACTAAGGACAAGTGGTTGAGGGAAAACAAATAGGAAAGAGAAGCCAAACAGGCCTTCATATGCTTTCCAGACCTCCCTCCTCAGATTAAGAACTACAGTTCTGAGTTGCTCTTGGTGGCTATATTTTCTAACCCAAAACCCAGGCAGCCTTTGATTCTTGACCGTTCCTTTCCTTAATAGCCTTTCTTCTAAGTAAAGGTTATACCAGATTTTTTTCTGCTTACCTCCTGCATCTACAGGTAGACTTGAGAATAGAATAGATATAGCTCTTTAAGAGTGTAATGCAAGAGGGTTCAGGAACTGTTTTCTCTGCAGTCTTCTCAGGATGCACATTTTCTTCATGGCATTTAACTCCACTTACTCACACAGACATCCAGATCTGTGTTAAAGTAAGGCCTGGGTTTTAAGAAAAAAACCCCAACAAATTATAGGCCAACTTCTGGGGCAAAACCCAGGAAAAAATATAAGCTTTCTTATTTGCTGACATTTTGAAAAAGTAAAATGTTTTGATATGGTGTAACATCACTGAATTTTATCTCTCTTTGTTTCAGAGTTAACGTTAATTGGTAGGAAGTTTCATAAGACAAAATTATCCAAATTTGCATTTGTTAGTGGTATTTTAATTTCAGATTTTTCTTTGCCTTCTCTGTGTGTCAGGATGAGTAGAAGCATCACAAGAACTCCTGAGATCTACTCTGTCAGAGGTGGGCAATTTACTAAACTTTGTCTTTTAGGAAGCAGACTGGTATGATGAGAAGACGTGGAGTGCAGGTGGTTATTTGCTTCACAATTAATCTTATATTTCTGATTTCCAAACTTAAAGGGATGGAAAGGGCTTTTTTTGTTTGTTTATTTGGCTATAGCGCACAATTTTAATGATGCTTTTCAAATGTGTTCAGTGTGGTAGCACTACCAAAGGCCCAGCACTGTGTTTTAGATGCCTTCGTTGTTCAAACAAATCACACCCAATCATGCAGCTGTTCTTGCCTGCTTACTTGAACAAAATGTGAATATTAGTTTTCCTTGGACATTGGATGATGATGAAGATGATTTGCACTTAGACTCATAAAGAGAACCTTTGGTCCACTCCAGCTCACTTGTCTGTCATCGTTCCCATGTTATTCCGTGTTTCTCACCCCCTTCAGCTGTTAATATAGGCAGCTCTCACCCTGTATCTAATAGGACTGACAGAATCTCCTACTGCTGCTATTGGTGTCATTCCCTTAGTTGAAAATAGGGTATGATTGGTGGCTATGCAGGTTCTCCTGCTTCTTGGACAGAAAGCTTTGCCTGCTGAACTTTCCCAGTGCATTTTTTGGTGAAGAGAATAACATCACCAAATCCAACATGGTGCAAAGGGTATTTGAAGTTGCCATTTTATCATATGAGATACACAAAACTCTTACCAATGTTGCAATAAAACACACAAAAAAAAAAAAAAAAAAAAAGGAAAATGTGGTTGTGGATCTAATTTCACTTCTGCTCTGTATATCCATGGAATTGTGTAAGATCCTCCAAAATATCAGTCAGGTGAGTTCAATTTTTGTTTTGTCCAGTTAAGGTATTTGCAAGATCTTTTCCCTGCTTGATGGCTAAGTTTAAAAAATAAAATAAAATAAAATAAAATAAAATAAAATAAAAAGAGTGAATTGCAATCACTGTGTAGTTGATGAGACACAGAGTATTTAACCAAAAGGAGAATGTTGCATGAAAATAATCTCAGGATTCAGGAGACGTAGCGGGGAAAAACATCTTCCTATCCTGCTTCAAATAACAATGGTACTAGTTCCCACATAAGTCAAGCTCTACTTGTTATTATTAGAAGAAAGGAATGTGTGAATTGTTTTGCATACGATGTTTTACTACTTGCAAAATTACTCATGCTCTCAGAATAAACTACAGAGTGCAAATGCCAGGGTGATTTTTTTGTTGCTGTTGTTGAAGACACAGGGTAGATTGGTTAAGGTAGAGAAACAAATGTAGTTGCTTTGATTTATCACTTGTGACATTAGCATGTACTATACTGTTCTGGAAACAAAATGGTTGTACCTGAGGACAGTGATATAAACACTACTTTGATTATTTGAAACAAACCATTAGGCTTTGATGAAAGAACCATTACTTTAGTAGACCTTGTACAGAGAGTGCGCTTGGAGATAATGGATGAGCAGCCTACAAATTGCTTGCTTTGAATTTAAAGAAGTCACATGTTTGTTTGAACTTTATGGCATAAACAGATACCTAACATGAACAAGACAAGCTAATGGTATACTTACAATGTAGTTGAAAAACACTCTTGCAAACTTTATTTGCAATACTTTAAATACTGCACTTTAGAGTGCACACTGAAAAAAATCAATTAGCTGTTTAGCTATCATGTACACAATAGTTTTATATATTGATGTGTATACAGCGTACATATTTGTCTATACATGTATTTGTATACTACATATTTGTATTAAAACAGTAAGTTTGATTTTATATATTTGCTGCATGTTTTCATAATGAAATACGTATTTTGGAGTATTACACAATTAAAATGGTTTTAAATGGTGTCAAGCTTGAGTCTGTTTGACAAGGAAAGCCAAAATATGTTTAAAATATTTGTGTTCTCTGGTAGATTTTCTTTCTCATCTCTTAAGTGATTACCTAGAAAGCTGTTTCTTTAATTTTGTGTATGGTGCCTATGGTAGAGCTGGTCTCTGTGGGCATTCCTATGCTGTAAAATAGCTCTCTTCTTACTTCTGGATCCTGATCACCCACACTCCACCAATTTTTGTGTATTCTTTTAGGATAAACCAGCTACTTCTCTCTGAGACAAAATGCAGGTTCTAGTGATAGTCCATTCTAGGAACTGTTTCTCAAAGGCACTATGGACAACACAGCACTCGATTTGTTTCTTTCTGCTTCATACAATCCTCCAACGTTATCCCAGAAAACTCCGCACTTTCTCATACTCCCCTCCACTCTCATGCTATTTCCTAGATAATGCAATACATACCTCACACATCACCCATAATTTGGACATGGAGAAAATTTCCTCAACATCCCACGAGAAGGACTTGTACTTGCACTGTTCAGAATACTTTGATCTGCAGTGGTGGAGGTGGTTCATCCCAGTTTACATCTACAGTGTACACCTCTCCATCTGAACCGATGGCCAGTAGCTTGATCATCAAGGAACTATATTTTGAAGTTACTCACTTCTTTATAAAGAAGTTCAAAACTGGTCAGATGAAGCAAACCATTGAAGTTCCTGTGTTGCACCAGTAGTTATGAAAGAAGTGTATAGGATAGCTGTACCATGTAGGTATTTCTGCATTGCAGATATCCAAATCTAAGTGAAAGGAGGGTACCTCATTTGTAAATACAGTGTGAGTGAGAAAGCTTAAAATTTTGCAGTAAATTCATAGGCCCTTAATGTGTACTGTTTGTAATAGTTCTGTGATGGGGAGGGGAAAATTCTGCAAATAATCTGTATCAACCCATACTCATAAAGTGAAGATTATTAATTAATTTACTTAATTACTTACACTGTCACTATAAGTGCCAGAGTGGAGTCTTACCCTTCATATTCCCCCAAATAATAGTCTAGCCTTAACTGCCATTGGAGAGAGAAAGATAAACAAAAATTAAGAAGATAACTCTAAACCTGTGTGACAGCCAAGGACATACAGAGCCTGAATGATTTACCTTCGCATAATGGCAGTCATGTCCCAGGATCCTGTTTCATGTGACAAGTCAACAAGCAGTAAAAAATACAACCCTTGAATATCTGACGCTTTCTCATGCTTAATTTCAGGAACAAAATAAATACTGGTTTCTATATATGGAACATCACATACTGGTTACGGAATACTGAGGGCTGTGCAGAAGAGTGGACTTTATTTCTGTAGTCCACATACTGCCTGATTGGAGAATATGAGCTTTCTTTTTTTCAGTTCCATATATAGCTTCTTGATTTATTAAAATGTTTGTCCAGGGCATAAGCACAAACAAGGTACCATAGTCTAGGTCTGTGTCATGTATTTTGAAATGGTTGCATTAGCTTGCAGACCTGTAAAATGTTCAGTATTTAGACATAAACATCCTAAGCATTTTGTAAAGCAAATATTTATCCTACTTAACTATTTGGAACTTCTTATAGGCCTGTTAAGTGACATAAAACCTTTAAATAATTGTCCTTTAACAAATGGCTTTTTCTTTTGAACTTCATGTATTTAGCTACCATTCTCTTGCTCAAGCTTTTTGTGCTTGATCTGATAGATTTTATTAGAGGTAATGAATTGAGAGCAAACTTTCATCTGGTATGGATACATCCTCAACTGTATTACAGCTGTAATACACCCCACAAATGTGTCCTGATTAAGGGCACATTATCAAGCTGCTGTCGGCCTTTTTAATTGTAGTGAGTACTTTTTTTTTTCCTGTTGGTTGTGTTAATTTAAATACTTATTTTTAAAATGCAGTTAAATACACAGCTGGTAAATCAGGAGGTTTTATAAATAGTTCTATGGAAATGTATACAAAGATGTAAACCAGTGAAATTGCTCAGTAGTTTACTAATCAATAATCTTTGGAAAAAAAAAAATCCACATTTCGAAGCCTGAATTCATATTAGCAATTTGTGGTTCATTGAATTAGTCATTTTCTCATTTATGAGCAGCAGAATTATATTTTGTGAACCAACTAAACAGCCTAAATTTTGTTTCATTCTCTGGTAAGTGATGGATCCAGTATTGATAGTGAAATTCATTTATTTCAGAGCAAAACTCTGTGTACATGAGAAGTAACGAGAAGTGGTTTTGACTCCTATTCCTGCTCAGTTTAATAAGTTAATCACTTCTCTTTTTATGAGATCTTTCATGGCTTGATAGCCCTCTGAAGTTCCATTGCAAGCTTTTAGTATCATTGTGTGCATGCTGCTTGGATATCAAGGGGTTTTGTTAACTGATGAAAAGCTTTTTTTCAAATTCAGTTTTCATAAAGTGGCCTGTAATATTTTTTTCTAATAAAGTTTGTGAACTGTCATCAAATAAGAATTCTACAATGGTGACAAAATCAAGCAGTTTTTAAAGATAGGTTTTGTTTTTACAGCTTGAACAAGTCAGTGCCCATTTTAATCAGAACAAAAAATTCTAGTGATGTTCTGCTCAGGAAGTGGGGAAGAATAAACTAAACATGGCAGTAACGAGGCTGGCTCTTTCTAATGTTTGTAATGTCAATTAATGGGAAAATATTTAGCTGCTTCTGAACTGATATGCCCAAATAATTACTTTTACATGGAAGAGACTATATATATATGTATGTATGTATATATATGTGATATACATATATATATAAGTATATATATATGCAAATGAAAGCAGTCCCACAGATGCATTTGTTCTTGAGTTAGGAACTTTGTTGTATTTCTTTTAGGAGCTGCAAGATGAGATAGCAAGATGGGGTATTCCATTAACTAACTTCTCTGTTTTCTTCCTTGTGATTTTGAGATTGATTTTTTAAGATGTTGGTTGAGTTATTCTCACTAGTTCATTTAAGATGGTTGTCCTGCAAAAAGTCTGGCTTTGTCGCATGTTGTCAAATACCATCTGAGGTAGGATTCATCAGGCCAGATTTATGTATTGGCTATTCAGACACCAGTATTTGAGCTTGCTACCTTTGTACTGGGTGGAAAGAAATAGGGGCTTCTCAGACTACAATTCACCTAACCTATTTGAAATGACTACTAAAGGATGAGATGATTTATGCCTGGCATTGCCCATTTCTCTCCACCAACTGGAAAACATAGCAATGGGAGGCTAGTGTAGATACGGATGTGTACAACAGGTCAGGTATTTTCCATTTCCTGGGTACGATGCTAGCATACAGTGCTGCTTCAGGCAGAGTAGGGCATTATTTAAGGTAGCTTGTTCATTTTGCAAAGGGAGCAAGTACAGTTTGGGGTCCTTTTTGTCTTCTGCTTTCTTCTGCCTGGAAAATAAGGTTGAAAATAATAAACCAATATAATGTTCCTGCAAAATGTTGGTGTGCCTGTGGACCATTAGTCATTTAAGCTCCAGGAAAAGTTTTTCTGGAGGAGCTTCCCCTCTTCAAGCCCCAAAGTATGGTGTCTGAAATGACAGTCTAATTTCAGATTCAGCTGTGATTGAGCACATGCCAATTTTTACATACTTTACATAGCTAAAATAGAGCTGTCTTCAGAAATCTGTATATTAGGGAAATGAGTTCTAATCAGTGAAAGCTTTTTTCATAAGTGGATATATTCATATAATTTTTACTTTTTTTCAAACATGTAGCACTTAAAATTATATTAGGAAACTTACAGAAGTATTACTACATGGCTTATAGCAGCATATAGGAAATAATGGAAATGATAATTCTGTTATTTTCCCTAATAGATAAAAACTGATATTATATCAGTTGCATAATCATTTTCAGTCTAAAACAACTGCCTTTCATCTGAGTAGTACTTTTTAAAGATGAAAGAAAATAAGCTTCCCTGAGGTTTACGAGTATATGATGCAGTGGTTAAGTTTGATGGTTTTCTTTTTTTATTTGTTTAAAGTAGAAGGACTAAAAATTATTAGCCCCGATTAATTTAAGTGAAACTCTGGGATTCTTATTAAGGAATGCTTTTCTGTTACTTACATACCCTACAAGCCAAAAGGAAGTGTTTTTCGTACTAAGAATCTGAAAACCAAAACTGATAAAACATGCAGAACTTAGAAATTGTTCCCAAATCTTACTCTTTATGTGACTACAGAATAGAATCACAGCACTGCCGCTACCCAAAACATAGTTTATAGGGAAAAACCAAGTAAAGATGTGGACCTACTGCTGCTGGGCTTTTTCAAAACCTAATTTTGAAAGAAGTATCTTTTAAAGATTAACTGCAAACAGAACTGTTTTTGCACCATGGTGCTTGTAAACGTAGTAAGAACGAGAGTGAAATCTTTTCTTCAGTTTGACTGTATATTTCTGCTGCCATTTAGGAAAAAGCTAAACTGAATTAGCAGATCTTTTGGATTTGGTAGCTGGGTTAAATTGTATTCAGAAGTGTATCACTGTAGACCCATTAAGTCTGGAGCATTGCATGCGGAATTCACATAACGGACTTTCACTTTATGTTCTCTGTGATTGTCTCTGCAGTGTTTTGGTTTCTGTGCTGCTCTTTGTAGGTGACAGGTGATGCTTTAAAAGGATTTCTAATAAAAGGCATGTGTATCCATGGTCATTTGACCACATGCAGTGTTGTGCCATGTAGTAGAAAGCACGTAAATACACTTTTTTTTAACATTAATTGTAATATCACACAAACAAGCTGTATCTGGCATTAAATAATTAAGTATAAGAACACGTAGAAGAGGATAAATAACATCACTTACACGGCTTCGATATCATGTGAGTCATAAGGGCATTGTTCTCGTTCTTGGAACCTGAGGATCTAAGTGAATCCTGGAATATTCTGCATATTAATACCCTTTTTCACACAGTATATCCAGCTGGGTGGTCAAGTTCTCATTTACAGACCTGACTGGCCTTTTTTGTATCCCACACTCAATTAGGAAGCATCTGGGCTTAATATTTTTACTGTTGCCTTTGCTTGCTAATAGGAACTGTTAGCTAGATGGTTTTGAATAATTGTGATATGCTGAACCTCTAAGTGGTCAAATTTACCATCTAGATCAAGAGGTAGATGCATCAGGGAATAGCTTTGCTAAGCCACTCATGTAGGCAAGCTACAAGTGTTTTTTTCATTACTCTGTAGATATCTGCATAGAATGGTTCTTTGGTAGATCCTACTGAAAGCCCTGAAAAGGGGTTCTTCTGCAGCTGAGGTATATAAAAAAGGGATAAACACTTCCAGAGCACTGCTCATCTGCTCATAATGTGAATGTCTAAAATAGATCAGATGAATTTTGCTTTATAAGTTCTTGTTCTCTCAGTTGAGAGTAAAGAATGATTTGCTCAGATGAAGATGCTTATGTTTTAGACCTCTATGTTAGTACAGATGAATCTGGTCAATAGCGTTTATGATGTAAGTGTGCTTCAAAGAATGGTATAAGGGATTTGCCTTATTGGAATTGTGTAGTTGGGACAGAAATTGCAGAGAGCTGTGACTTTATAGAAAATCAAGTTATCAGCTCTTGTAGAATAAGGAGAATAAAATAACTTCAGACAGCTAAGTCATGTAAATCCAGCTTCAGTGCTTCATGCAGTTTGAAAGCTTTTCCCAAAGATATCAAGGAACCCTCCACAGGGTTGATCTCCACTGATGCACTATGGTAATCATAGCAGTTAACATTCAACAGAGTTAACATCTGATGTAATAACTGCTGTTTTTACCAAAACTGAATTGGCGAGGATGTTAATGCAATCTAAATAAAAATTATGTAAGAATCTGAGTTAGGTGTCTAGGATGGAAAAAAGCCATTTGAATTTGTGCCTTGATAGCATTTCTTCCAAGAATCACTTTGGTCCAAATTAGGAAGGCAGTTACTACTTTTGACATATTTTACTTTAAAGGATTTTTTCCCTTACTAAGAGAATTCTTTAGGATTATGTTATTATTTTTTTTTTTTTTACAAACCCCTGTGAAATGTGTAGTCATCAACTTGCATATAATTCCTGTTTAATGTGGGGACCTCCATTTTAAGGAATAAACAGGAGAGTTAAAATTTTTGAAAACACACCTTTGTAACAACACAGTAAGGCAGTGGGTTTGCTCATACTAATAAGGATTTGCAAACCTGGGGCAGCTTTTAGTTTGTACCCTTTCCATGAGCGTGACAAACTATAATAAATGTTGTTAATGCCATGTCTTACATTTGATTGTGTGAGGAGAAAATCAGTTCGGTTTAGGAAAGACATATCAGTGTTTAGCATTGATTCTAGACACCAGTTTGAACACAGAGATGCTTTTAAATGCAGTGTGTCTAGTGCTTCTTTCTTTTATAGGTACCATTAACACTGTTTGAAAATGCATTATTTCATGCAGAGGGTGTCTGTAAGTGAGTGAGTATGGTACAGTACATCAAGTTGAAGAGTTATTTTAGATATGGTGATAATACTGAATAATGAAGCCTTTCAGCAGTTTTGTTTCAGCTGAAATCCAGATTTACCGGAATGCTTCAAAGTTCTAAAAACCTAGTGTCTGCAACTTGAACAGTCTTGCTCTAAGGAATATGTGGACATTAGCATGAAGGTTGCACATGTTACACAAAGTGTAATTAAAGAAGCTTTGATCCCCCGAATGTCAACTAGCTTGCTAAGTGTCATAACAAAGTGTCAAGCATCTGGTATACAGTTAATTTGTAGTCATTAACTGCATATTGTTGATGTGACAGTTTGTTAGCAAAGCAAGCTTGACAGTTTGCATTTTGTTATTGATTGACACCTATAGACCTCCCCACCCGTCTAGTTTACATTCCTTATGAGGGTTACTCAGGTTGCACTTTTAACTAATTAATTTAGTTAGTTGGTCCAATATGGAGTGAATGTATATAGGGATCCCAAGACCCCTAATTTCAAAATGAATGTTTTTTGATTGCATGTGTCTTAGTCAGTCTTCATTGGGTTGGCAGTCAGTTTTACAAATGTGCTTTTGTTTTGATAATATTGGTAATCTATAGGTTGCATTAACATATACCATCAGAACCACCTATTTACATTTACACAAAGTGCACTACATTGTGATTCTTCCAATGTGAGTTACCAAAAAGCCTAAAAGAGTACCTTCCTCCTGCATTCCATTTTCTACTGTGCAGCACAAGTGTGTTTTGTTTTGTATAGCTTGTTAAATATTCAGTAGCATTCTGCATAATTTTGAAAGCTGGAATTAATTAAAATAATTAAAGTGTTTTTTGGTTTTGGTTCCAATTTCCTCTTCCCCCCATATGACATGAAGGCAATCTATCAACAAACTGAGCATGCTAATGAGCAGCAATAAATATTACACAACTATTCTTATATCCAGAAAGGAATTTGTGTATATTTTTTATAACGGGTGATGAAAGTGGGTTATAAAAGAAGTAATACAAGGAGTACTGATTCAGAGTAGTTAGGTGTTTTGATGTTTTTCAGGCACTTCCACAAACTTCTGAGTGTTATTTTCTAAATTAAATCAAATTGTACAGCTTGCACTTTCAAAGTTCATGCTTATGACTAAAGAGAGAAATACTAAGAAACTCCTCATTTATGATTCACTTTATATATCAGTCTTCAGATGTTGAATCTATCACCCACTCCACAAGAAGTGGACTTGTGGATTAGATTAGATTAGAAGATTAGATTAATTTTTTTAGATTTAGATTAGATTAGATTAATTTTTTTTCAGAGCATGTTGCCTTTGCTTAGACTGATTCTGAGATAATATCTGAAGCTAGATACAAGGCTTTGCCCAGTTCTTTAAGTTATGTATGCTCTAGTCTACCATCCTGGTAGTCCTCATACTTGTGTCTTAGTGTTTGTTCCTGGCACTTGCTTCTGGAAGTGTGCTAGTTAATGATACTTTTCATGTCCTATGTCATATGCATCTGTGAGTAATAACACTTGTTTTTCCATCAATATACCATTTTTGTGCTATACAAAAGTACACATGGATTTGTCATACTAATTTTGGATTGCAGTCTTTTCCTTTGTTTTATTTAGACTTATTTTAACAAAAATTGAGATACCTGATTTCATTATCTATCTGTGGTGAAATTCCAGATATGGTGCTTGAAAGAAAGATGGCAAGCACTTGAGGAAACAGCACATACTTTGGTGACAGCACAAGGTTTATTTTTGTATTTTAATTATTATGGAAAGGCAGCATAATGAATAATATGTATGGAGTGCTTGAAAGAAATAAGAAAGGAGAAGCAAAAAGGATACATATTTTGGTATTTATGCCTCTGTGGTGCTCTAAAAAGATTCTTCATCCACCACTGCTGGTGGTGTTGCATGATGCAGAGGGAAAGGTTGAGTGGGGTACAGTGAACTTTTCTTCATGGAGGAATTAAGAGCAGTTATCATCTTTTGGCATGAACAAAATGTGAGATCCTGGTGGTGTTAAAGACAACAGCAAAATTCCCATTGTCCTCTTTTGGGCCAGTATTTTGTGTTGCTGCTGCTTCCAAGTAGAGAACAGTACCTACATAAAGCTACTGAAAGTAGGAGCTAATTTTCTCCTTTTATTATTGAAAAGAAAGTTATTAAAACTGCAGAGGGATCAGTGTGTTAGTATTCTGACAAGTTAAGGTTATGGAGAAGAACAAATAATGGTAGAGCATTTTTCCTTACAGAGTGAATGGTGAATTCAGAGAAGGGTGGAACATTAGGAACAAAACATTCTTTAATTTGTCTTTCTGGAAGAATTTTAGTAATGAAAATTTAAAGTGTTTAGTTGGACTTGCTTCCTTTTTATTGATTCCTTATGCTTGACATACTTCAAGGTTTCTCATAATTTAAAGTGGGGAAGATAGCTCATTGCTACATTCTCATTCAAATAGCAACAATTATTTGTTTATTCTTTAAAGGTGTTATGTTTTCTTTTGTATAAAACTTTGAAATTTTAGAAAAACATTGACTGTGTAAATTAGAATTTCTTAAATGGTTTTAAATTGTGCCTCTGGTATGTACCCAGCACAGGTGGCTGGCCTTGGCAGAGACTATATTTTTATGCAGGTTTATCAGTAAGGAACAATTTCTGTATTGTGTTAAACAGAAAAATGGTTTGGGTTCTAGCAGCGTGAATACTATGAGTACTAAAGTAACCCAGTGCTTAAACATAAATGAATTTTTATTGTGACTGAAATTAATTTAATATAAAATCTAGTGTTTTGCCTGTACAGTAAAAAAATAGTACCATTTTTCATCATATTCAGATTACTAGAGTGTGGTCCAAGTTTTGTTCAGAGTGATTGAAAAAAGCAATTTGAGTATCTGCTCTCAATTTGCTGTGCTGCTGTTCCTACATGGAGGCTCTTCTACTTGCTGCTAGATCAACCTCTATGAAATGCTATCATAACATTAGCAAAACGGTTTCCTTACTGACTGCCTTTTATCAGGAACAACGTGGCAGTCCTGTCTTATAAGGTGATCATTCTTGAAGAGGCTTATCTGAATGAGAAGCTGCATTTCAGAACACATTCTAACTCAGTGTTAAATGGAGCATTGGTATAATGTTTGAGGACAGTTTTGTGGCTGTTATAATTTAACAAAACATCATTGCAGTCCATGGACCTGTTATAGTTTGCACGAACTGAGAGTCTGTGCTACTTTTTTTGTATAGGGATGCTGAGTGCCTCTTTCTGTGGGTGATTGCTTTTACTTTGTCAGAAATGTTACCCTATTTTTCATTCCTTTGTATCTGTAGACGTTTAGTTCACAAACTTAACCATTTCTGGTAGTTAGCTATTTCACATACATGAAATAAATTATTAGGTTTCTAGAAAACAATTGGAATCAGTTGATTGAAAATTTCTGTAATAGTGAAAGGAAAATTTGAGTTTTTAAAAAAACATGGTTGGATGAAAATAGTTAAATACTATTTTTGTTTGTAAGGAACAAATAATGCATCTATGTATCCTTTAGTAATGCTACAATGAAGAAGATGTGACTTTTCTTTCATTTTTTGCTTTATTTGTGATGAAGATTGGTACTGTTCAGAAAACTAATTCTTATGCTGTGTCTGTTCAAACATTTGACATGAGGATAGGATGTTCTTTCCAGTGGAAGCATTCAGCACTGGCTAAATTAAAGGACATAAAAGAATATAAAAAGGAGAAAGACTCTGGCTCACCAACAGCTGCTTTTCTTTTAATTTCCACTTTTACAAATGGGATCCAGAAATTATCCAAACTCCAGAACTTCAAACACTGTTGTTTTCAAACTGTTCAGTGGAAAAAAAACCCCACCTTCACGTTCCTTTTGAATGATATTCCACTTAAAAAAAAAAGGAGGCAGAGGAACTCTTTGTGAATTGCCTCTATGTTAATCCTTAAAATTGTGGCAGATTATACAAAAAAATCTTCCTGGACTTGCTCAAGACCTATCCCGTTGGCCAGTAAACATAATTAATCCTCTTTGTCAGAGTAAATCAGGTCTCTGCTTGATAAATATGTAGTATGAAAATCCCACTAGCAGACGTGAAAGATGAGATGTGCACTTTCTTAGATTACTGTACTTTTTAGAAGAACTGGTTCATGTTGCCTCTGAAACAGATGAGACCTAGAGAAGAGTAATGTTGTCTTTGGGGAACGCTTCCTTTAGTGGGTACATCTATGTCAGGTTCAGGCCCCTTGACATGAACATCAACCAAATGCTGGTAACCTTGCTGACACTAAGCAGGATAGGACATGTAGACTGATGTCTCTAAAGCTAATAATTTCATTACTGGTTTGCTGTTTATTGGTCCAAGGTAAGGTGAGGCTAAGAGGCCCTATCAAGCAGAACTTAGAGGGACCAGTCGTTTGAAAATGACCATTAAGGAGGAACAGGTGGGAATACAAATTTCATAGAATCATAGAATCATAGAATCGTAAGGGTTGGAAAGGACCTTAAGATCATCTCGTTCCAACCCCCCTGCCATAGGCAGGGACACCTTGCCCTAAACCACGTGGTTCAAGGCTCTGTCCAACCTGGCCTTGGACACTGCCAGGGATGGAGCATCCAGAACCTCCCTGGGCAACCCATTCCAGTGCTTCACCACCCTCACTGTAAAGAACTTCTTCCTTATATCTAATCTAAACTTCCCCTGTTTAAGTTTGAACCCATTACCCCTTGTCCTACCACTACAGTCCCTAAGGAAGAGTCCCTCCCCAGCATCCTTGCAGACCCCCTTCAGATACTGGAAGGCTGCTATGAGGTCACCAATTGCTATTGATTATGAAGAAGGTGCTTTTTGAATCACTAGATTTTTGAATCACTTGATTTAAAATAGCTGTGAGGACAAAAAACTGGCTTGAGTTTTGGCAGTTTTGACTAGGACTAGAAGCTAGGTTCGGTCTCAGACTGCTTTTCAGATCTTGAATGCTACTTAAACTTTTTTGCACAACAGATATACCCCAGAGCTTCTGCCAGTATTCAAGATACTGGTACTTATTCATGGGCATTTACTTGCAGTAAGATAGTCTTTGAAACCTCTTCTTCCCAGGGATGCTTTTGAAACCTTTGAAACTTCTTTTTCCAGGGACACTTCTGGTGCAGTATTTACTTGACACCAGAAAATTAATATATGGCTTTACAATTAATGTTCTCTTTCACCCTCTCCAGATCCTCTCTTCTGCTCCAGCATCTCAAGCAGAGATGCCTCACCTCCTTATGCCCAGAGAAAAAATTTTAAATTATATCCATTACACAGTGCTGAGCCAGTGAAGGCATAATAGATATTGTGTGCAACAACTCCAGTACCTTTTTTTATTTACCACTATCATCTCAGATACAGTTCCCTTTCCTATAAATGCAGAAGGGGATTTCTGATACTGTTGTTAGTTGGGCAACCATTATTAGAACCCAATTTGTGAATGGGGATTTTAGTATTGAATTCCAAGGAATTATCCTTATAACTGATGAAAACTTTGCTACCTGTGGACAATATAAAATCCAAAATTTTTAGGTTTTCTGATAATATCAGTGCACACTTTTATTTGTTTAGAATTGTGAGGCATGATTCCAATCAGGTTTTTACTATTTAGGAAGAAAATGGTAGCTTAGTCATCTTGATACTATGTAGATGAAGTTTTCTGTTGACTTTATAGGGAATCTGGGGGGTTTTTAGAGTCCACTGGGAAGGTCTGCCTTAAAGCTGTAAGCCTCTTCCAGAAGATTAGTGTGAGGGCATTCCATGCTCACTCTGCACCTTTCCTATCTTCTCTCCTTTGCACTTCTTGAGAAAACAAAGTGACTACTGATTGGCCTGTTAGCATGGCCAAAATCCTCCAAGTGTATCCACCTCCGTTTGGGTGGATAAAGATAACTGAGTGAGATGCAACTGCTGATGTAGCTGCAGAATGTGTCTACTGGATTCTCTAGGAGGAGTTGTAAGATGAATTTTGCAGACAAAAGGCTAGAATTTCATCTGGTATACATTGACATGGACTCATTGACTAAAAGGAGACCTTTTAAGGTAAAACAGGTGACAGTCTGGCATAAAATCATGAGCAGAGTGTTGAGAAGTATGTAATTTTTCTTTCAATTACATATTTTTTTCTTTTGTACATAGCTAGTATTTGTGAATATTTTCTTCCATCTACCTGTTGATTTGACTAACTGTGTGAAATGCTATGCCGTAAGTGGTTTGGTTTTTGTTTTTTTTTTTTGCTTTAAATTAGAAAACAAATCTTGAGCTTGCTCACCCGAAAGTTTTCCACAACATAGCTTGTTCCAGGAAAAACAACAACAAAACCCTCTCCAGTTCTGGTTGCATTTATTTTTCATCGCGTTTTTTATTTGCATACTTACCTTTGAATTATCAGCATCATTTCAGCTTTCTCACTAGTCAAATGTGGATTATCATAAAGTCATTCTCAAATCAAAGTGATTAGGAAAGAATTTTTATTTTGTTAAAACATAGCTAATATTCCACTTCTTTTCCCTTCTAACTAAATTTAGAAGGTACAGGCTGTATTCATCAGGCTATTCTGCAGAACCCTTTTGGATGTGGTAGAAAAGCTGATTTGTATGCATGAAATCTCATTCTTGTGTTTGTGCTAGCTTTAAGTAGCCACACAGCTTTTAATTATGAGGTTTTAAGTTCCGCAATTAAAATTTACCCTTTCTACTGAGAGGATTGAGTGATAGTTTTTTGATTTACTTTAGACAGTTTAGACAAATTATATTTAAAAGCACTTAAAGATGCAAGATGCATTTCCTGACTATAAGAAGGTCAATATGTCTTAGGCACATTTGCTGAAAGTTTTACTTTGAATAGCTAATGATTTTTTTTTCTACTGTATTGCAGGGAACAGGCTAAGATGCTACAAAGAGTTTTCCTGTCAATCTCCTCCAAAGAATCAGTTTTCTTGAAAACCATGACTAAAAAGACCTTGGAAGAGTTTAGTTAATAGATTTTCCATTGTGTAAGGTTATGTCAATAGCATTCATTTTATTAGAAGTCTAAAAGCCAAATACGTACAAAATATTCAAAGTACCTTAAGGGTATTTTCATATTTATAAAGTAGATAAATGACATTTAGGAGATCGTCAAGGAATCTTGAGATAGGTAGAGTTCATACTGCAGAGTTTTGTAAATGATGTGTACATGATGTCTTCTCATTAGAAGAAAAAGGAATGATCACATTGTTAACTGCTTGGTTTTAGATTTGTTAACTGTATATTAACTTCAGCTGTGCAAAAAATTAAGTAGCTCCTCAAATTGGTAAATTTGTAAAATTGCATGAAAATAATGTATGTGAGTTCATGTACTGTTACCTGCTTACTATAACACAGACTACTGGATGTCCCTTACTTTGTATCAGCATTAATATATCTTTTAGAAACTTGTCAGGTCTTGGTATCAGAGCTTTTCTAAGTATACGAGTCCAAACTGTAACAGTTTTATCAGTAATCAAAAAATTGTTTTGTTTAGAATTGGAATTTTAAATTGAAGAGTTGGGGTTGGGTTTTTTTTGTGTTTTTGTTTTTGTGGTTTTTTTTTTTTTGGTGTTTTTTTTTTTTTGTTTTGGTTTTTTTTTTTTTTTTTTTCTTTTTGTGAGAAGCTGGGAAAAGCTTCTATTTTGATTTTTCTGTGTTTTTGCCCTATTCACATCACTGTTTTTTCTGGAAGTCCTCACTGTGGACTGTTGCACTACTGAGTTCAGACATTTAGTCCCTGCCCCAAAGAGTCCTGGGTCTAAGTATAAGCAAAAGACAACAGATGAATGCTGCCATATGGAGTATATGCAAATGAGATAATATTGATCAACATGATAAGCATGCTGTGACTCTTAAAACTACATGTAAACCTTTTTTACAGTTTGCAGACAACTTCTTCACATTCCCATTTCACATATATATACTTAATGGTCACAGCTGCAATAATAGTAATACAAAGGTTAATAAAGAGCCTCCAAGCCGTCAAGAATAATTTACATTAAAAAACAATCACGTTCCAGATGTCCTCAAAAATACATACTTTTAACAGTACAGTATACTGTTGTGTATACTTAAAATATGAAATTATTTTCTGTCTGAACAGCATACGATTTTAAGGCATCAGTTATTTTATTCTCAAAATAATACTAGTACTCCTGCAATCAAAGGACTGAACACAGATGTGTTGATGCATATGTTTGCAATATGCATGACCATGTTTCATGTTATAAAAATCCAACCATATTAAAATTTTTAGGTGATTACTACAAATCAAGAAGGAAATAATGTATAAAACAAACAGTAAAGGATTTGAAGAATTCGAAGTGTGACCTGAAAAACAAAAAGAGATTTGGATTTTTAGAGTAAAAAAAGGCCTTTGGTTTCATAAATTAGTGAAACCTTATGTTTTATATTAACAGTATTTGCTAACATTGTATGTTTGATTCTAAATGTATACAAATTTTATTCTGGTTGGATCTGAGAAGGTGACATGAGTGTGGAAAACAAGGTGAATGCATATAGAGTTCACTTCTCATTCATCTAGGTTACTCTTAATGTTTAAATGTATGCTACTGCAGCAACAATGTTGCTTTCCATCTTGTGTTCCAGATAGGAGCTTGCTATTTTTAGGAAGTTGATAATCATCCCGAACTTAGCTTACATGCTCAGAATAATGATTTGGCACATCATTTCTCTCATTAACATTGTTTTTAAGCAATAAAAATCACATGAAAGCTTGGAAACCCTACCAGGATGAAACAGCTCTGCTCTTGCAGAGATGGGCGTCTGTTCTCTCATAGGTATTCAGTGGCTCATGGGAAATGAGTTGGTACTTTTGGTGTAATATTTAGTAGTCATCCTGACATCGAGGCTGCCTCTTAGTTCCAGAAGTAAACTGAGGAGTGAATGGGCATGGGATTAAATTCCTTTCTATTTCTTGATGAAAGTAGAAGTGGGATTTGAACCTGTTTTCCGTGAAGGCTGACTTTGTCCCTGACTTCGTTGTTTCACAAA